>NC_092874.1:70068926-70369948 GCF_028372415.1 Notamacropus eugenii
GTATAAGAAGAAACTTAAAATCAGAGGTGCCATGTTTTTCTTATGTGAGTATTTGTTGATTCAGTTTAATCACGAAAATGTAGAGGCACAGAAAGACATGCTCCCAAGAACTGTTAGAGGAAAAATGCATCTTATTGCAAAATATACACAAATGTCAGATAGGTGGTCCAATAATGTGCACTGTTCCAGTTCCTTTCATGACTGTTTTGGCTCAACTGTTTTTCTTTATTACAAAGGTTTTGATTTGGGTTTGGAAATGAGGATAAAGGAGAAACAAGAGAATACAACCAGAGTTCACCATAATACAAAAGCAAATATAGTACTAAAAATTTTTAATAGTCAACTAATTAAATGCACATTTAATTGTAATGGAGACTTCAAAGCCAGAATGCAGCCCACTGCACAAAATGGGATTTTCAACCTGTCTTTCAAAGAAACTTATTAAAGCACCATGGAATGTTTGCAGATAGTGTTTGGTTTCAGAATCTTAATGTAAAATTACCAGGATACTGTTTCTGAGTTTTTGTCGGGACATAATTTCTTTCATAGGGGATTGATCAAGGAAACTCCCAGATCAGTGTGACAAGCTTATAGGGTAATGAGCTCTTGTATGGGACTTTGCATCTTTCGTACATGGCTATGACTTTTGGTGCCTCCAGGAAGCTGTTTCACTGACAAAAGCTGCCCCCAAAATGAACTGGTTGGTTCCCATTGCCAAGGGACAAATTGCTTTGAGAGAAGACACCCCTTGTCCACAAGGTCCCTTTAGCATAGAGTTGTTACTTGCCCTAGCTATTACTCACCATGCTGTTAATGGCTGCCTTGGAGCAGAAGCAACCTGGAAACCACATGAACTCAACCCACATACCTCCATAGGAAAATTCCTAGACACTAAACACTGCCTGATCATTCTACCTCTATTTCAAGCCAAGACATGGCAGCAGGTAAGGCAGGGGTGAAATATCAAGAATTACTGGAGGGGTACAAAGCAGAGACAGATGTGGAGCAGAGTCACTCATGTGACTTGACAGAGGATTTCCTGGAAAATGTCATCCCTGAACCCCAGCCTTATAGTTAGAGGAGGGGATTTTCTGGGCAGGGCTAGCTTTGGGGAGTTGCTTCTTGGGTAACTCCAAGTCTGTGAATTTGTAGACATGGCCTTCAAGTGAGAGAAGGGGAATTTCCTTAACAATATTCCTCTTGAAGAAAGAAAAGGATCATGAATGTGTCTCCCAGGGCTAGAGATTAAAGTCCCTAGAAAACAGAAAGGAATTAAAAGTCATGCCATAATGAACAAAGAATTTAGAGCTTACCTTCTCCTAAAAGAACAGGTTATTTGGACATTGTGAGTCCAACGATGCTGTTCCTATTTAGCAACCCCGAATGTATTTCCTTTCTGGAGAAATCTACGCTCTGGGAAAGAAATACAAAATGACTGCATTTGTCTCTGTGTGCATCCACTGGAATGTTGGAATATTATCTATCCAGCAGCCCCAAGTTTGGCTCCCTTTGGATAGGAATCCAAACTATAGAATGGCCTAAGCCTAGAAAACTTTGAGATTCTAAAAGTTGGAATCCTTAGGAAGATCAACCAATTAATCAATTAAGTACTTACTGTGTGCCAGGTACTGTCCACTACCATATCCCTTCTGAATGCTATGCCTTTCTTTTCACAGCCTGTACCTGCATCAGCATTTTTTGGTTGAAAAAGTAAAAACTGTTCCTCCTCTTAAGGACAAACAATAGGGCGGACAATATGCATATAAATAGGCACTGTCACAATTAGAATTTAACAAAAGGGTAAACTGAGGCAGGTCTCTGTGCAAGATAACATGATCAATGTTATCTTGGGTCAGTGGTTTGCTTCCATTTATGCCAAAGGCCTGGAGCAAGAGGTCAGTTCACCTTATACAGATTTTCAGAGTAGAGAACAAAAAGAAGAACAGGTAGATGACATCATTAGATTGGGGCAACATGATTGGCTACATATAGAGGCACAGAGAACAACATTATTGGTTGGAAGTTTGGTAATGGAGGTTAGCAAAGTCCACCCACCACCACTCAGTTCTCTCATAAGACTAAGAAGTGTTCATTGCCTGAGTGCAGGTGCAAGATAGTAGGCTAGACATTTGGACAGCAAACCAGACATCCTTGAAGGAGACAGCTTGGTGGAGTAAAGGTATCAATCTTGATTCCCTTGCTTTCACACACATCCCCCAAGGTTAGCAAAATTCCCTGAGGCAAGAGTAGATCAGTGATGAGCAGAACTGGATTTCTAAAATTAACCTATTACAGGCTAATTGAGTTCTGAACTAAGTTCAAAGATATAGAACCATGACTTAAGCAGTTACAGAACAAAATCTACTATAGAACAAAATCAATTACTTGTTAGTAGGATCAAGAAAGAAAATCATACAGGATTCATCTTAATCTTCTCAGTATACAAAAAATAAGTATAAGGTAGATGTCAGGTAATTTAAGCAGAGAGAGTATTAGCATCTGGGGAGGGTAGACAATGCTCCTTTAGAAGATAGTGTTTGATATGAACTGATCCAACTATTCTGGAGAATAATTTGGAACTATGCCTAAAGGACTATGAAACTGTGCGTACCCTCTGATCCATCGATACCGCTGCTAGATCTATATCCCAAAGATATGACTCCAAAAGAGAAAAAACCTATTTGTACAAAAATATTTATAGTAGCTCTTTTTGTGTTGGCAAAGAATTGGAAATGGAAGGGATGCCCATCAGTTGGGGAATGGCTAAACAAGTTGTCATATATGAATGCAATGAAATACTATTGTGTTATAAGAAATGAAAAGCAGGATAATTTCAGAAAAAACCTGGAAGGTGGACATGAATCGATGCAAAGTGAAGTAAGAAGAACCGGGAGAACATTGTACATAGTAACAGTAATATTCTATGATGAGGAACTGTGAATGACTTGGCTATTTTTAGGAATACAATGATCCAAGATAATCCCAAGGACAAATGATGAAGCATATTATCTCCCACCACAGAAAGAACTGATATTATTTGAATACAGACAGAATCATTCTACTTTTCATTATCTTTCATTCTTTCTCTTTTATTTGAGTCTTCTAGTACAAAATGACTAACATGGAAATGTTTTACGATTGCACACGTATAACCTATATCTGATTACTTGCCATCTCAGAAAAGGGAAGAAAGTATAGAATTTGGAACTCAGAACTTAAACAATGTTTTAAAATGTTTTAACATGTAATTGAGGGGGGAAACAAAATTTATTAAAAGAAGGAAAGAAAGATGGTGCTTGAGGCTGAGTCTTGAAGGAAACCAAGGATTCTAAGCAGCAGAAGTGAGGAGGGGAAGTATTTCAGGCCTAAGAGGAAAGCCAAGACAAAGGCATGAAGTTAGGCCTTGGAGTGTTGCATATTAGGAATAGCTAGGAGGCCAATAAAACTGCACTATAGACTCACTGGAGGATCTGGACATTACCCAGGACAAAAAGGCATAGACAGATTGTGATCTGCCTTGTGGCGACTTGTTCATATTAATGAGATTCCAGATCCAGCTAACTATTATTGGCTACATATGTATGTGTATATCTATGTAGTACCAATATTTTGTTACCTGATGAAGGCATACTGAGGCTTTTTGAGTACAGATATACCTCAGAGACATTGCAGATTCAGCTCCAGACCACTGCAATGAAGTGAATAACGCAGTAAAATGAATCACACGAAGTTTTTTGTTTCCCAGTGCATATCAAAGTTTACATTGTACTGTAGCCTATTAAGTATGTGGTAGGATTACATCTAAAAATGTATATACCTTAATTTAAAAATATACTATTGCTAAAAAGATGCTAACCATCCTCTGAGCCTTTTAGTCATAATCTTTTTGCCGATAGAGGGTCTTGCCTCAATGTTGATGGCTGCTGACTGACCAAGGTGGTAGTGGCTGAGGGCTGGGATGACTGCAGTGATTTCTTAAAAGAAAACAATAATGAAGTCTTCCTCATCCATCGACTCTTCCTTTCACTTGAACACTTAGAAGCCATTGTAGACATACAATTTGGCCTAATTTCATTATTGCTGTGGGAGACCCAAGAAGACGGAGAGAGTTGGGGTCAATAGAGCAGTCAGAACACATAAAACATTTATCACTTAAATTCACCCCAAAGCAATTACAATAGTAGTATCAAAGCTCACAGATCACAAGAGATATGATAATAAAAAGTTTGAAATATTAAGAGAATTATGAAAGTGTGACACAGAGAAACGACATAAGCACGTAGTATTGGAAAAATGTACATATACCAGGTCCATCCTACTCTGAGCTAAAGTATTGTCCTGCTCCTACCTCCAACACTCATTTTTACTGCAAATAAAAACAAACAAAATGACTAGATGTGAACCTTAAAAAAATGGCACCAATCAACTTGCTTGATGCAGGATTGCCACAAAATTTGGATTCACAAAAAACAGCATCTGTGACGTGCAAAAAAGCAAAATGTGATAAAATGAGGTATGGCTGTATGTGTGCGTGTATACACATACACACACACATGCACACACACACACACACACACACACATATATATATAGACATAGACATATACATATGTATCTGTGTGTGTATGGGTACGGGTAGATTGTTTGACCTCAAAAACATGAAAACTCTAAGAATGTAGCATTAAACTATGAACTCATAAGAGCTGGGTTTTATTCCTGAATCAACTACTTATGGCCCTAGGGAAATAGATCACTGAATCTGTTCATGTCTCAGGTTTCTGACTTGGAAACAAAGATACTGGTAACCCAACTACTTCACACGGATCTTAGAAGAATTGAGACATATGTGTCCGGGTATTTAAATGCCTAGGAAGAGAAGCAGCTATTGTGTGTGAATACATAGTAAATGGATATACTTATTGGTTTTTTGGGTGATGAATCACTGGGTCCTGTAAGTACATTGTTTACCTCTTCTGCCATTGACAATAAAAGGGTGACTGTTTCTTTTATTTCTGACTTTCCCATACTCTAGCTAAGGGTATTGTTTACCTAGCTATTTGGATGATAAAGTCCAACTTTGTTTAGTTTTGTCCCAAGAATGATGGTAAATACTGAAGAGGAAAACTGAAAAATATCTGTCTTCAGAATTATAACTGTAAAATTATATCTGCAAAGAAATAGCTTTTAGAAAACCAAGAAAGGGCTGTTTTGAACTGTCTGGGAGACATAGATCTGAACAAGAATGGACTTGGTTATTCATTTCTGCTCTAAAAGACTACTAAAAAAAAGACAAGGAAATTCTGGTGCCTTCCAAAAGTTTAAATCCACTTTTGGATGGACATGGCGTCCTAAGCTAATTTGGAATCCCCATAGAGAACTATCGGTGATCCACATTTGAGTGAGAATGAATCTTTAGAGAGCTCCAGGGTTGATCTGGATGAAGTCAGATGACAAGGATCAAATCTATTCCAGTTCAGTGACACTCTTTGGACTAAAGTAGGTCTGGCCAGACCCCAGAGATCAACTCAGGTAAGCCAAGTTTAGTCACTTAAGAAAGTACTCATTAGGTATAACACAGAATGACAGAACCTCAAAATTACAAGGGTTAAACAAAGAGTGTCTTCAAGAATGTCCCTTATATGTTTTCTAGCATCTAGCCTTGGACTGAAGACCACTAGCAAGATGAGCAGCCTATCCTATCTTTGAAGAACTATAATTATTAGGAAGCTTATTTCTTATATCAAGATGAAATTTGCCTCTCAAGTATCCTCTACCCATTGTTTCTAGCTCAATTGCCCAGGGCCAAACAAAACAAGTGTAACCTCTCTGCTTCCTGACAACCCTTCAAGTACTGGAAGACTTATCATTATCTACCTTGAGCCTCCCCCTTCTGGACTAAGCACCTCTAGTTCCTTTAACTGATCTTTATTCAATAGAATGTTCAGATTATGCTTCAGTTTGGCTATGACATCCTTCAGGTCAGTTGCCATCCCTCTCTTGACACAACATGATTACTTTGGCATTTTGGGCTGCCCTGTCATACCATTGACTTCCATTGAGCTCATTGTCCACCGATATCCCTCAGATCTTTACAACACGATTTCAGGAAAGTACACATGGGTGTAACTATTATCCAAACAACTACAGTATTTTAAGGTCCCACCACAGTAGAAGGTTCCCAGGCTACTTGATAAGGAAGTCATTGGGCTGAATTGGGGGGGAGGGGGGAAGGGGGAGGGAACAGAGAAGGAAGAAGTAATTTTTTAAATGTTGTTTGAGAGCCCATGTGTTAAACTTACATTTCAATATGGGACAATTTTTTTCAAAAGCACTTGATAATTTTTTTACTGATAATTCAAGGATAATTGTAACTCAGAACATCAAGGACTTCCACCAAAGTTATCCATTGTTCAGTCATATGTTCATGTATCCCTTGGTTTTCAAAGGCTGGGCAAGTGAATTTCATGTTTTCAAAAGTCTTCACATGTTGCAAAGCCTTCAAATATAGGCCCAATAGAGGACAATATACCAGTCCTCTGAGGTCCAGTCTTGCTATGTGTGGAAGGGAGACTAGAGGCAAACCCCATGTCTTAACTCTGTTCTGATCCAGCAACATCCCTTATATTAGTATTATATCTGGCCTGGTCTCTGGAGATAGGCCAAGGTTTGTCACCTACTAAGTGAAAATGGTGATGAACTTAGAAGGAAGAATGAATTTGTGATCAGATCTGAGTTGGAATCCTAGGTCTGCTACTCACCTCCTTTGTCACTTTAGGCAAGTCACTTAACCTCACTAGGTCTCAGTTTTCTCACCTGCAAAATGATGAGATTAGACTAAAGTCCCTCCCAGCTCTACACATGATCCTGTGATGGTACTATTGATACTTTTTGGTCTCAGCAGTTCATAAAACCATCTATGAAGCTATGGGGTGGAGTGTGGAGGGGAAGGGGACAATGGATGAGGGCAGAATACTCATAAGAATGAAATCATGGATTTTGCAACTATCAAGCAAATGTCAATGAATCACAAACACAATGCGCAATGCAAATTCATATGGACTTTTTAATGAATGTTATTTTTTCTCAGTGTAAAAGATATCACCAGAGAAGAAACAGCTGTGACCAGATGAAGGCTATGTTGGTCAAAGGGAGTGAATGAGTTGAATCGACTACTTTTGAACGTGCCTGAACCCCATGAGCACAATCAGGGTATATAATAAAGAGTATGATTTTGGAAGTGCTACTAAAGGTCTCCAAGTCCCCTGATTCTTTCCCCAATAGTTTCTTGGAAATTCCCACCATATTTATGTACATTGCAATAGAATTAGTTATTGTTTCTGATAGTCAGAGATAGAAATTGGGTGGGGCAGTCTACGCTTTTTCCTAGACTGGAAAATTTGCCCCAGGCTGGAATATTTGAGCCAGGGTGGTAAAAATTAAAGGGCCACTGAAAATACTTGTACTTTCAGAGGAAAAAAGGGATGGGGGGGGAAGAAGAAGGAGAGAAGCATGGGTGAACAACTTGATTGCAACTCCATCTTAGATCAGCCCCTTAAAAAGAGCTCAAAAGAAATGAAATCATAGCTAGAGAGACCCAATTTACAGCCCTGTCTAGGGGTGAGAAGGGAGACCTGGCTCCTCGGTGAATCCCCTTAGTTCTTTCAATGCTGGCCTTTTGGGGGCCACTCTACAGAGGGATGGAGTTGGGGGAAGAGAAACCACTTCACTACCATGATGAGCCCTCAGAGAGTTCAGTGGTTAATTCTCAGCAGAGCCTGTTCAGGGAGAAAGGGAGAGGAAAACACTTCACCTGGGCTAAGGCCAAAGAAGAGAGATTAACCCTACTGGAAGGCCATGACTTCCCTAGACTATTTCTGCTCCCCCAACCTGGGGATGGAGAAAATAAAATCTTTGTCAAAAACACACAAACAACAACATAGTCCAGAAAAACAAGTGCCTAGATTGGCCATGTTCAAAAATTCATGTCTCATTCCGCATATCTATTATATTAATATACTATATATTTAGAAATATAGAATACTACATATAATACATTATATATGTGTGTGTATACATACATATGTATGCATGTATATTTGTGTATATATACGTAGATATGTATATGTATATGTGTATATACACACACACACTCACACACACACACACATATATATTCCTTCTCTGTCAGGAGACGGGCAGCATACACATCACAAGTCCTCTGGAATTATGATGAATCATGGTATTGACCAGAATTCTTGAGCCTTCCAAAAATTGTTCCTTTTTATGATGATGTTGCCATAGCAGAACTGATTCTCCTAGTTCTGCTCACTTCACTCTGCATCATCTCAAAGTGAGATTCAAGTGATACCCTCTTCCCTCACCTCTTTCCTCATTCCTATAGACTTCTAGGTGAGTCCTTCATTTCCTCCCCTTTTCTTCCTTTTCTCCCCCTCTTTCCTTTCTTCCTTGAAGATCTTCTTCCTTGAAGATCACTCCCGGACATTCCACCTTATCTGACTCCTAAGGCCCTTGCTGACATTATGGTTCTCATGGGGATGTTGTACCACCTCCTTCCCCACCTCACCATTAGAATGCAAATACTTCATTCTTGTAGCATCTTTTTCTGATTGCTCATTTGTGTTTGTCTCTTCTCCTGTGTTTATATTTCACAATTTCTACTCAGCTCTGGCCTTTTCTTCAAGAATGCTTGTTTTTCAGTCATTTTTCAGTCATGTTTGACTCTTTGTAATCTCATTTCAGGTTTTCTTGGCAAAGATACTGGAGTGGTTTGCCACTTCCTTCTCCAGCTCATTTTATAGATGAAGAAACTGAGGTAAACAGGGCTAAGTGATTTGCCCAGAGTCACACAACTAAGAAATATCTGAGGCTAGATTTGAACTCAAGAAGATGAGTCTTCTTGACTCCAGGTCTATCACTTTATCCACCTAGTTACCTGGGAAGTCCTCTGTTTCATTAAATATCCATTTTTCTCCCTGTAGGATTACACTCAAATTTTCTGGGCAAATTAGTCTTGGTTGTAAGCCAATTTTGTTTTTTCCTTTCAGAATATCATTTCCCATGCTGTCCATTAATCTTGCATGATTCTGATGCTCGTTACTCAATATTTGAGCTCTTTACTTCTAGCAGCTTATGGTACTTTTTCTTTGACCTAGAAGGTCTGGACTTGGGCTTTAACATTCCTGGGAGTTTTCATTCGGAGTTGTTAGGATTGACCTTTTGCTAGGCCTTAGCTGACAGAAGGGACACCATGTTTGACCACTGATTGACTTGCCTAAGTACTGCAAATTCCTACATAGCCAATAATTGCGTTGGTCAGCTACATTTAGGGTTAGATTATTATTATATATTGTAATATGTTATATAACATATTAATATACTATATATTTAGAAATATAGAGTATTATATAATACATTAATATATTATACATGTGTATACATATATATGTATGTGTATATATGTGTGTATATACATATACACATACACATATAGATAGATAGATAGATAGATAGATAGATAGATAGATAGATAGATAGATAGATATAGATATATGTATATTCCTTCTCTGTCAGGAGATGGACACCAGGCTAACAAACTATCACCTTAGCAAACTTCATCCAATCCAGGTACATGAGGTTGGCAAACTGAGTCAAAGTCCAAAACATCTGCTGATTGACTGTCCCTAGGGTCACATTCTCACTTAGTCCCTTGTGAATCTGCCCAATGACAACAATCAAATGTAAAGGCAGAGACCCAGGAGATCTGGACCCAAGGTACTCATCCCACCATATGCCTGAACCACTATTCTTCACATTGCTATGGGACTGCAGGGTTAGGGATCCATACACTTGCATGCCTTTGAGTAATAAATGGCCAGACTCATGATACTGTGAGTTTTATGTTTCCCTCAGTACTTCCTTTCTCATGATCTCTTCAGAGAGGATTTCTTTCAAGAGTTAGCAAGCAGGATCCTTTCTGTTTCAACTTTGCCTTTGGGTTCTAGGAAATCCAAACAGTTGTCTGTTATGATTTATTGAACTATGATGTGTAGGTTTTTGTTTTTTTTTAACAGTGGCTTTCAAAGAGTCCAATGATTCTTAAATTATCTCTTTGGTCTTTTTTCCAAGTCAGTTGTACACACACACACACACACACACACACACACACACACACACATACACACATACATATATGCATACATACATACATATATGTGTATATATATTTATATATGAACTACCTTACATTTTCTTCTAGTTTTTCTTTTTCCTTTTTAAAAAAATAATATATTTCTTACTATCTTATGGCCTCCTTAACTTCCGTTTGGTCCATTCTAATTTTCAGGAGTCTGTTACTTGCGTAAAGTTTATGCATCTTATGGTAAGCTTTTAATTTCCTTTTCAAGTCTTTCCTTAATAGCTCTCATTTCTTTTATGATTGCTTCTTCTATCCCTCTCATTTCATTTATAATATCATATAAAATTCATTTCTAAAGCCCTTCCTCATGTCATTGATCTTGTGAGCAAGCTGTTGTTCTACGAGGCTTTTGCTCGTAAATATTTCAAAGTTCTTCTTTTCTGGTTTCGAACATTAGGCGTGCTTGGCTTCAAAGAGCTCGGTAACTTTTCTTCCAGCCATATGCTCGTTAGTGGGGTCAGACTCAAATAGAAATAGATTCCTGTAGTCTACATATTGACTTGAATCAACATTGCTTTGCCTTCTTATTTATTTTGTTAAACCTTTCTCAATTATATTTTAATCTGATTCTGGAGTTTTGGGGGCTGCTTACAACCGCAAGTCTGACATCTCTGCTCTAGATAACCTTGCATTGCTGGCTCAGTTCCAGAAATCTATGATTTCAGACCCTCTGGAAGACTCTTGATCTATTGTCCTGGGGAAAAACTAGACGTCAATCTACTCTGGGCACTTCTGTGCTTGTCTTTCTGGGCATTGAGTCTGTACTCCTGGCCCCTCTGGGATATCACATGCTGGTGACCTAGGAAAGGGAGTGACTCTGGGATCAGTTGTGGCCATTTAACCCTGTTGGCCTAGGTTGGGACCATGGATGCAGAATCCACGATCCTAGCACACTCCTGTTCACGTTCTTGATCTGAGCACTTAGCCATACTGTGATCACTTACCTATATTGTGATCTTGGACTAGAAATCTAACCCGCTATAATCCCTTTTTCAATTTCCTAATCACTACTTAGTCCAACATTGTTCTGTTGTTGGAAGAATTGTGTGGGAAGATGGGTTCTGCCATTTTGATTAGTCACTACTGTCATCTAATGTTATTTAATTTATCAAAAAGGAGATAATGTTGTCCTGTGGAAAGACCACCTAGTATAGAATGGAATGGAATTCGTGTAGATGGAATTTAGTAACATGAAGAATTCTAGTGATATAAAGGGCAGCTAGGTGGCACAAGGGATAGACCATTGGGCTTGGAATCAGGAAGACTCCTCTTCATGAGTTCAAATCTGGTTTCAGATACTTTCTAGCTTTATGAACCTGAGCAAGTTAATCCTACTTGCCTCGGTTTCCTTATCTGTAAAATAAACTGGAAAAGGAAATGGCAAACCACTCCAGTATCCTTGCCAAGAAAACCCCAAATGAGGTCACAAAGAGTCAATAACAAGTAATATAGATGACCCTCAGCAACCAGGAGGCAGCATGAGATCACTGAAAGCAGAAAGGAACTAAAGACATCAAAAGGGAAGATGGAAAATGTCCAAAGCCATTTTGTTTAAAATGAACCCCACTTCCAGACTTAAGAGTTTGAGGTGAATGGAAGTCTCAACAATTGTCCATATATTTATAAGCCAAGAATCCAAGTTCTAAGATTGGAGGGGGTAGGGAGGAGGCAATTTTGATTTTGAGTATCTAAATTTAATGATGCCACTTATCCAATATTAGCATGCAATATATTTTGAATTATTTTCCCCAGTAATGGTAATAGACTGGTGGGCATTCCTCTTTTTGTGATTAGTGGCATCCAATTATTTACTTGATGTCTAGACAGGCATAGGAAAGAGATCAGAACTCACCAGCCCACACAGAAGGTTAGCCTGGGTATCTATGCATTTGTATTCAAATTTGTGTGTGTTTGTAAATGTAAATAAGTGTAACAAGTTAGCTAGATCTGAGATGCCATTCACTTTTGTGTTCAACTTTGTTATCTTTGAGTGTAGATATAGCTAGAAAGACCAGGGCAGCCTTTCTACACTGTGTACACATGAACACTTCCAGGCTAGGAAAGCCCAGCTGCTATTTGCAGACCCTATCTTTGTTTGAGAGTTCTGAACCGAGAAGCTAAGTACAAATAAATAGAGCCAATATGGACAGATTTCAAAGAGGAAATTGCTGAGCCAAAGATATTGGGGGAACTATTCAGTTCCAAGTGTGTATTGGATCATATGATATAGTAAACAAAGTCCATGTGCCACCTGAGTTACTCAGGTGAAAGATCCCACTCCTAGCACAACCTGAGCAAACCAAACAGGGTCTCCACCTTCAGCACTGGACCACATAAAAAAGAAAGTTAACCTCTGACAATCATAGTCGCCACCATCCTCATCGTCTACCATGCAAATTAGTGCAAGAACTTATATCTATGGTATAAAAGAGATCAGCTAGTAGATAACAAAGCGTGTTAATAAACTTAATAGAAATGAATTTAATAAGGAAGACTCTCAAATATCTTTCCCTGAGAGCTATTTAAAAAGAGAACTACTCCACATTTTCCTACAACTAGGATGATTAGGGCAAGGTACTTCATCATGTCAGAGGGATAGACCTCTCCAGGTCCCTTCTTGCTCTGTGACACATAACTTAGACCTTGCATATATTTATAATAGAGGCTAAGGTGAGTACTTCTTCCCTTTATACACTTAAAGTCCCCTCAGTCAGGCTGCAGGAGCTAGCTGAAGCTTCAAGTTTAAGAAAGTCAGATGATATTTTGAGAATGGATCACTAGGTGGCGACATTTGTCATTAAGTCACTTGAAATAAGAAAGACTCAGTAACAGCAACCAAGTTCTCTTGCAAAGAATCTCAGAATTAGAAAGCATCTCCAAAACCATCAACTCCAGTCTATACCTGACCAAGAATTTCTTTGATCTCCAATAAAAGGGAATCTACTGCCTCCTAAGACAGCCCGTTCCACTCTTGTATGGCTCAACTTGTTAGAAAGCTTTTGCCATCAAATATGTTATGTTATGTTATGTTATGTTGTGTTGTATTGTATTATATTGTGTTGTTTTTATCATATCGTGTCATAGCATGTCACCTGAGTTACTCGGGTGAAAGATCCCACTCCTAGAACAACCTGAGCAAACCAAACAGGGTCTCCATCTTCAGCACTGGACCACATATACCCTCTGACATAAAAAAAAAAAATGTTAACTTCTGACAATCATAGTTGCCATCATCCTCATGTAGTCTACCATGCAAATTAGTGCACATCATGTCATGTCATATGTCATCATATCATATTGTATCATGTTATGCTGTACTGTGTTGTGTTATATATTGTATTGTACTATATTAAAATATGTACATATGTATACATGTACATATATGCATGTGCATATGTACATGCATTGTAATTTTCATCCCTTGTTTCTAGATCTGTCCTCTGGGGCCAAACAGAGTACATCTACACCACATAACATTTCTTCAAATGTTCAAAAATAGCTAGCTATCATGTCCTCTCTTCTCCAGTGTAAATATCCCTAATTCCTTTAATACATTGTAAAATGGCACAATTTCGAGGCTTTCCAGCACTATAGTCATCCCCTTCCGAACATTCTGCAGCTTATCAATGCTTCTCATAAAATATGGACCCCACAACTAAATACAAGTATTCCAGATATTGTCTGCCTGGGACAGAGTACAATTAGACCAACCCTTCCTGGATCCAAGTAACTCGACCTCTCTCAGAGTAGCTTATCATTACAATAACATTTTTTGTCTGTCATTTGCCACCCACTAAAACTTCCAAGTCTTTTTTCTGAAACCCTGTCTCCCCAACTCCCATCTTATACTTCTGAGGATGATCCTTTTAAAACCAAGCGGCCACTGTTCTAACCTTTCTTTTTTCTTTTTCTTTCTTTCTTTTTTTGGGAGGCTATCAGGGTTAAGTGACTTGCCCAGGGTCACACAGCTAGGAAGAGTCTGAGGACAGATTTGAACCAGGTCCTCCTGATTTCAGGGCAAGTATGCTAGCCACTGAATGTTGTAACCTTTCAAGATTGTTTTGGATTCTCACCAACAGCCTATAAATTTGCTGTTATTCCCATCTCTGTGTCATTTGCAAAGGGAAATGAGATGGCATAGTGAAAAGAGTGAGGCATATGCAGTCAAAGAACCTAGGTTCAAATCACAGCTCTGCTGCTTATTACCTGGGTGACCTTGGGCAAGTCACTTAACTCTCTAGACCTGACTTTTTGGACTTAAATACTGACAGAGTTAAACTACAGGTTTTTACTCTGGAAACATGAACTAGGGGAGAGAGAGAGACAGAGAAACAGAGAGAGACAGAGAGACAAAGACAGAGAGAGAGAGAGAAAGAGAGGTGGTAGATTGATAGACTAGATCAATATACTTGATTTCCTTTGTAATCCTATGTATTGTTTTTCTGCATTTAAAAACATTATTCCAAGAAGGGTTCAGAAACTCTATCAAACTGCCAACAAGGTCTATGACACAAAAATCTCAGAGGTCCAATCCCTGAGGTCTTTTTCAGCCCTGAAGTTTTGATTCTATGTCTTTATATTAACACTAATTTAAAAAATGCTCAATGGCACAGGACCAAACAGAGATCACTGTGATAATCTGCTAGACACCTCCTCTTGCTACCAAAATGGAATGAAAACATCAGTGACTACTCTCTGTATTTAACTATTTCCCCAGTTCTGAATCCATTTAATTAATCCATCATCGAGTCCACATCGCTACATCTCATCCAAAAGAATAACAAGTAAACAACAAAAAAATGTAATGCTTAATAAATTCTTCGTGAATGAATAAATGATTTTGTTTGGTTGTTGCAGCCATGTCTAACTTTCTGTGACCCCATTTGGGGTTTTCTTGTCTAAGATACTGGAGTGGTTTGCCATTTCCTTTTCCAGCTCATTTTACAGATGAAGAAACTGAGGGAAACAGGGTTGAGTGATTTGCTCAGGGTTGAGCACTCTACCCACTGTACTAACTGCCCCTGAGAATTATAGAAATGATTTCTTAAAGTCTAAGTAAACAAAATCTAGAGAATTCCCCTGATCTACCCAAATAGTGACCTTTAACATCTATTGCTTCCTCTTATCTCTGACATCCAAACTAATGAAATACCCCCAAACCTTTCTGGTATGATGTTTTCATGGGGTTTCAGTAACTCCCAGCAAATACTTTTCTCTCCATCCCCACCCCCAAAGGCCAATCTATAATCAGCCTCACTTAATCCCTGTTAGCCAGCAGTAATATGATCTCCACACATTACAGAGTCCTCTGTTTTCTCACCATCATGGCATGTTCGAGCAGCCGCTTCCACCGAGCCATGATTACTGAATTTCCACCCAGAGAACACTTTCCTACATTTAGATGAATTGAGAACAGAAGGATACATGTGCACAAATACCTCCAAAAGAAAGAACCTTTGACATTTAAAACCTTCCATGCCTGTGTGGCAGTGGTAATACGAGGTAGCCTGGATTTCAGTTATTTCATAACAGGATTTTCCCCTCCTCCCGCTGGACCTTTGCACTTGACTCATGATGGACAGGCAACATGAGATAACACGCTGCTTTCAGCATGAAAGTTTTCAAATGAATAACATTGTTCTTATGAACTGCCTGATTCCCCAGTCATTTCTCATCAAGCTTGAATTCATTCATGTAGTTTGGGGAATGACATCAGAACTAACGATGCTACACCTCTCAAATAGCTATACTTTTCAAAACTGTCTGTAATCTTTCACATCTTACATATTAGTAAAAATAATAAGTCATTATATATAATAGCATTTATATAATAATATATCAGTATATAATATCAATCAATAAACATTTATTAAACACTATGTGCCAGACACTATGTTAAGTTCTGGGGATACAAAAAAGAGACAAAGGACAATAATTAAAAATCATCACATAATAAACAGCATTACATAGCATTTTAGGGTTTACAAACTGCTTTACAGATAGTATCTCATTTTATCTCCCCAATAACCCTGTAAAATAAGTGTTATTTTACTAATGAGGAAACTGAAGCAGACAGAGATTAAATGATTTATTCAGGCTAGCAAGTGTTTGAGGTCAGATCTGAACTCAGGTCTTTCTGACTCCAGGCTCAATACTCTATCTACTATGCCCCCAAGTTGCCTCAAACATTTGTAGCTGGACTATGAAAACCACTGAACACAATTTATTTTAGCAGTCTGCAAAGGATGGTATCAGGAAAATGACAAGAAGAAGCTAATTGGTACAGGGCAGAGGACTGGGGTTAAAGTCAGGAAGTCCTGAGTTCAGATCTAGCCTCTGATTACTTTCTAGCTGTGTAACCCTGGGCAAGTCTCCTAACCTCTGTTTACATCAACTTTCTCAACCATAAAGTAGGGGAGATAATAGCATCTATGTTGTGAGATAATTCTTGTAAAGTGCTTGATACATGGTAGGTGCTTAATAAATGTTTGTTTAAAACAAAAAGGGGATGGCAATAACTAAAATGAGATAGATGGAACCTAGGATATAGAATGATTCTAGATAGAATATAGAAAAGGGGCCAAGTTCAGCAGTCATCCAGCCCAACCCACAGAAGAGCAGGTCTTCCCTCTAAAACAAGTTGTCTCTAATCAAGGAGAGGGAGCTTCAAGGCAGACGACTCTCTCTCTCTCTCTCTCTCTCTCTCTCTCTCTCTCTCTCTCTCTCTCTCTCTCTCTCTCTCTCTGTCTCTCTATCTCTCTGTCTCTCTCTCTCTCTCTCTCTCTGTCTCTGTCTGTCTCTCTGTCTCTCTCTCTCTGTCTCTCTCTCTCTGTCTCTCTCTGTCTCTGTCTCTCTCTCTGTCTCTCTCTCTGTCTCTCTCTCTCTCTCTCTCTCTCTCTCTCTCTCTCTCTCTCTCTCTCTCTCTCTCTCTCTCTCTCTCTCTCTCTCTGTCTCTCTCTCTCTCCCTTGAGGTAGTTCATGCTACTTTTATATGACTCTGGTTGTAAAAGCTTTCCTTTATCCAGAACCAAACACTCTTTCTGCAACCTCCACAAACAATTCCTGTTTCTGCTCCTTTGTCCAAGGAGAACAAGATGAATTTGTCTTTCACATCTTTCAATTACTCGAAAGTCACCAGTCTTCTCTCCAGCATGAGCATCGCTGCTTGCCCATCCTTGCTTGGAATAGTTTTGAGTGCCCTCGTTGTCCTGATCACTCTTTTCTGAATGTGTTTCAACTTTTCAATGTCTCTCCTGAAATCCTGCATCCACAGGTGAACACAACACTCTGGATGTGACCTGAGCAGGACAGAGTTGAGAGGAACTAGGAAACCCAGGACAGTTTTCCATTAGTGCAGCCAAGGAGCACACTAGCTGTTTTTGATTGCCAGGTCACACCATTGAACTTTATTGACTCTTCAGTTAACTAAACCCCATAAGTATTTTTATGTGCTTTTTTACATGATCTTCCCCATTCTGTACTTTTTTGCTATTGCATCTTTGAAACCAAGTTTGGACTTTCCATTTTCCCTGTTAAATTTTATCCTTTAAATTTGGAATACCCTTCTAGATCAGGGGTGCTGGCAGGCTGATGAAGTCTATAGACCCCTTCTCAGAACAATGCTTTAAAATGTATAAAATAGAATACAATAAAATTACAAAGAAAACCAATTCTATTGAGTTAGCGAGACTTTTTGTGGATCCCAGGTTAAGAATCGCTGTTCTAGACACTGTTTAAAAAAACAAGGAAAAGGTGAACAAAACAGGACCAAGATTGCATCAGAGAATCCCCCAGAGGTGACTATCAATCTATTAATCACTAGTCTCTAGGTCCAGCTGTCTATTAAGTTCTGAAGAGGAAAGGAAAGGAAAGGAAAGGAAAGGAAAGGAAAGGAAAGGAAAGGAAAGGAAAGGAAAGGAAAGGAAAGGAAAGGAAAGGAAAGGAAAGGAAAGGAAAGGAAAGGAAAGGAAAGGAAAGGAAAGGAAAGGAAAGGGAAGGAAAGGGAAGGAAAGGAAAGGAAAGGAAAGGGAAGGAAAGGAAAGGAAAGGAAAGGAAAGGAAAGGAAAGGAAAGGAAAGGAAAGGAAAGGAAAGGAAAGGAAAGGAAAGGAAAGGAAAGGAAAGGAAAGGAAAGGAAAGGAAAGGAAAGGAAAAGGAAAAGGAAAAAGAAAGGAAAGGGAAGGGAAAAGGAAAGGAGAGTAAAGGAGGAGGGGAAAAAGTTTTCCAACAATTTGAATTATCCAAAAGTAGAATGAAATGGGATCTGGAAATTTTTTCTAAAGGAAGGAAAAGGGCTCTTTGTGATCTATTTCTATAAGAAATTGGCTTCCCCAACCCTACACCAAAGAACCTCAGTTACTAGTGACACTCAGTGTTTGAATATTTGATGAAGACACCAGCCAAAGGGAACCACGCAATGGCCACAGACAATCTGTCTCTTGATTTTAAATGGCCACAGAAAACAAGCAATTGAGTCAGGGTCCTTTTGACAGAAATGTCTGATCTGATCAGAGGAGACCCAGTTCAGGAAATGCTCTACTAACCAAGCCCTGTGTTACACGCAGCCACCCAAGACAGGAAATGGTGGTGGAGAAGAATGGCCGTTAGAATGGGAGAAAGCTGTATCAAAGATGGAGATAGCTTTTGTCAATCTCTGACCACACTCGGTGCATCAGCCCCAGGCATCCCCCGAGATGCTAGGGAGAGCCAGCTACTTGACATGCATTCCCCAGAGCTACATGAAACACAGCAAATGAACAAACGAGCAAGAGATTTGTGGCCCCTGCAAAAAAGCTCTCCTGGTGAATGTCTGGAAGGTGCTCCTTCTTCACCAGGGGCTTCGTTGCTGCTCCCCGTTCGCTTAAAAACCATGGGAACGCCAGGAAGAAAGCATTAAATAGATCACTCGTGACTGCACACAAAGTTTCTTTTCTTTACCACAAGTGCAGAGGTGCTGAGGCTAGTGAGAGCTGTGGAGGTGGGGAAGGGCATTTTTCTGTTTGTTTGTTTTTTTAAGAGTAGTTTGCCAACCCATTGTTTTTCACACAGAGAAAAACTAGTAGACACTTGAAAATTGTTGTATGGATGAATCTAATAGTCTCTGTCTCCCAGCCTTAAGTCTTTCCCTGCTCCAGCCCCACACAGGTGATTTTTCTTAAGTACAGATTTGACCATGTCCCTCCCGTACTCACCTGCTGTTGCTCCCTTATTGCCTATGGGATAATATATTAAATCTCTCTATTTAGCTTTTAAAGCCCTTCACAACCAGCTTCAGCCTCCATTTCCAGCCTTATTAGACTTCACTTGAGTTTTTACACACTACACTTCCACCAAACTGGCTTTCTCTCTGTTCTTGTGAACGAAGAAGCTTTGAAATGGGCCTAGGGTAGTTAGAGTTAACTTTGCCCTCCAATGGATTGATCTGAGAACCAGTGTGGGGGGGGAGATATTGGGGGGAAGCTCTTTGGAGCAGAATATAAAAGTCATTTTTAGGATTTAAACCTAGTAGCTCCTGCGATGCCAATGACTCTCTTTGCTAACTGCTTTTAATCTCCAAGCTTTTACTCTCATAGGTTTCTTTTAGCTACCTTGGAAGCTGATGTTATCTTCTGATTTCTGAATATGTAATTATTAGAGATAATATTTATCTGACCTCTCCCCTGGACAATCCCCTCTAAGAATCCCTCCTTCCTTCAAGATGTAGTTCAAGGCTACTACATGAGGCCTTTCCTCATCCTTCCTCCCCAGCCCCCAGCCTCCTCTCTTCTTGGTGACTGTTTTTGTACTTGTATTCAACTGTGTGCTATTTATTCTAATTGTGGTTATTTTTTTTCTGTTGACACTTATATATGCACCTTATCCCCCATTAGAATGTAGCTTCCTTGTAATTAGGTTTTGCTTCATTCTGTGTGCATTCACAGTGTCCGTCACATAAAAGACACACTTTTTGCCTGATTGATAATAAACATAGATAAATCCTTTAAAAGTCTACTCTCTTAAGTCACTTTACTATCACCTTAAAATGTTTCATTTTACTAATTTTCTTAGCAAACTCCTTTTTTTTCAGCCCAGGACAAATTGTTACATTATAAATTAGGAAAAATTCCTGATTAGTGAGGTTAATATATGCTTTCATTATTTAATGACTTTCAATAACCACCCTCCATCCCTGATCTCTCTAACCTAACCATTATTCTCTACAGCATCTCAGATTTTTTTCACTTATACCTAGAGGACTCATATATTGGGAATTATTTTTTTTGGGTTTTGCTATAAACTTTAATCTCTGTTTAGATGGATAGTGGCATGACCTTGCATAAGTCACTGGATGTCTCTGAGCCTCAGTTTCCTCAGTGAGATATGGGGGTTGGACCTCTAAAATGCTTTTCCTCCTCAAAATATAAAATTCTATGACTATGAGCTTATGATACTATTTTCTTGAACCAAATAGTAAGGCAGAGTCAAAGGTCATATACAGAAAACCCCAATGATACAGTTGACTCAACCTCTGGAGTTACTTTTGTTGTTATTGGATTTTGTTTTGTTTTGGTTTTTTTGGTGTAATTGTTTTAAATTTTCTCACTCTTTCTATTTCTTTCTAACATTCTTTTTTAAATTTTGACTTCCAAATTCTCTTCTTCCCTCTCACTCATCTTCTACTTATTGAGAAGGCAAGCAATATGATTCCAATTATATACATGAACTCATGCAAAACATATTTCTATATTAGCTATATTGCCAAATAAATAAGTAAGAAGAAAGAAAGAAAAATAAAATGAAAACCTGTTTCCATCTGCACTCAGCTCTTTAGTTCTCTCTCTGGAAGTACATAGCTTTTTTCATCATGAGTCCTTTGGAATCATCATGGATCAAGTAGCTAAATCTTTCACAGGTCTACTGTTACAATATATTGCTTTACTATATACAGTGTTCTCCTGGTTCTGCTCACTTCACTTTGTATCAATTTATATGTCTTCCCAGGTTTTTCTGAAACCATCCCCTTCATCATTTCTTATAGCACAAGATTATTCCATCACAGTCATATACCACAACTCTTCATCATAATAAAAAGAGCTGCCATAAATATTTGTATATATGGTTTCTTTTTCTTTTATCTCTTTAGGGGTACAGAACTTGTAGTTGTCTAGCTGGGTCAAAGGGTATGCCCAGTCTTATAGCTCTTTGGGCCTAGTTCCAAATTGTTCTCCAGAATGGTTGGGCCAGTTCACAACTCTGGAGTTACTTTGAAATTATTCAATCTAAATCACTGTCTTTGATAACTTTCTAAGACTATAAATTACAGATGAGTTAATGATTTGCAATTGTATGCATGGAGAGAATTTCCACACAAGGAATTCTGCACATCAAGGAAATCATAATGCCAGATCCTTCACTCCTCCTTCATTCCCATCCCATCCCCATGCCACTAAGAAACTGTGGGACCTTACACAATCTACTTGAGCCCTTACCTTTCACAACTGTCAAATAAAGAGATTGTGAAATAAAAGATAACCGTTAAGGTCACTCCCAGATTTAAAGTTCTCTGATAGTCCAAAGGACCAAGATGAACCCAGGGCGTTAGCAGATTTCCTTCCCAGCATAAATGTCACCAAAAAGAGGGCAGGCCAGACTTTTAGGAAATGTCTCCTTTGAACTTTAGCTCTTGAATGACCTCATGCCAGAAGAATATTTCCTTTAGAAAATTCCAGTCTCTGAATTGGAATATTAAATAACAGGTCCTCATCTTAACTGTGCCATTCCTATTGACCCAAAATGACCTAGAATCTCAAGTGCATCTAAATTCCATTGCCTCCAAATCCAGGTTCAGTAAGAGTCAGAAATAAAATGTTGGCTTCAATCTGTGACTCACTATAAGTGCAGGGCTCTGCAAGAGGGGAATACCAGCCAGACATGCCCAAAGACCACATGGGGGAGTGAATCACGAAACAGGAGAATGCCCTTTGAGAATCTTCATACGGTTACTTCTCCTTACCCCCACCCTTATCTCAACCTGTTAAGGAACTTTTTTGTCATTATAGATGGTGTTTTTTCAAAGAAGAAATAGAGGGAGGGAGGAAGAGAGAAAAAGAAAGAAAGAGAAAGAAAGAAGGAAGGAAGGAAGGAAGGAAGGAAGGAAGGAAGGAAGGAAGGAAGGAAGGAAGGAAGGAAGGAAGGAAGGAGAGAGGGAGGAAAGAAAGAGAAAAAGAGATAGAAAAAAATGAAAATGTGGACAAGATTTTAGAAGGCAGTTTTCAGATGGCTTCATCACGTTCAACATATTTTCTGGCCTGCATTTTGTTTTTTAGCAGACAACACAAACATAGCCAAGCTGTTGCCTGTTGTTATTGACATTTTTATCATTTTTATATAAGTAAAATGACAAATAATCTATAGGATCAATAGAAAGATATATGTATATGGTGGGCATAAGTAGGCTAAAGGTTGTTGCCAGAAAAGAATTACATGTGAAACATGGCCCAGAAAAGAAATTATTGAAGAACTTGGAGTTGAAAATATCAAAGAAAATTATGGTGAGGTGGGGGCCACAGAGGAAGAAGAGAGACTTAACAGATTTCAAATTTTACCTTAAGTGAGTGTCTCCCTTAAAGTACTTGCAAATCATTGTATTTATAAGTTTTGATGTAAGTAGGATTGTGGTTTGGAAATAAAGAAGTGTGCTGTTGTTTTTTTAAGTCACTTTACTTAAATGAGCTTCAGTGCCCTGAGAATGATAGTTACACTAGCCACCACAAAATGTAGTTGTTAGGCAATCATTAGATAAATTTTAGAAGACTATGGAGACATAATATTATTATTATTGCATTAATTATAACCCAACGCAACAAGCATTTGTTAAGTACCTACTGAGTGCGTTGTGCCGAAGGGGGGAAAGCCCCTGTTTTCAAGGAGTTTGCTTCCTACTGAGGAGATCAAATGTAATCAGAGAAGTACATAAAAGCATATTTGAGGAGAGAGAAATAACAATTGAGAGGATAAGGAAAGACTTCGCATAGGAGAGAACACATAAGTTGGATTTTAAAGGAAGTTGAAAAAGGAGTGGATTCAAGGCCCAGGAGTGGGAGATCTCATATTTAGGTAAGAACAAAAAGATCAGTTTGTCTCCAGCCTACTTTTCCAGACATTTCACAAATTCTACAGTCTGGCAAAATTTTTCCCTCCCAAAACTAGGCAAATTTAACCATAAAATAAATAATAAGTTAAGGAGATGAATAGAATTTTAGAAAAGGTAGAAATATGATAGACTTCTGGAGGAAACTAAATGGGAATAGAAAGGAATGTACCTTTTTCTTAGTGGTACATGGCACCTGCAAAAACTGACCATGTGTCAGGGTATAGAAAGCTCACAATCAAATGCAGAAAAGCAGAAATGTTAAATACATCCTTTTCACATCATAATACAATAAAAATTACATTCAATAAAGGGCAATGGAAACATAGATTAAAAATTAATTGGAAACTAAAAGATCTAAAGAATGAATGGGTCAGAGAGTAGTCTGAGAAACAAGATCCTTCTAGCTCCTCTGAGATAAAGAAAGTTTGCTTTCTTCTCAGTGGAAGAAGGAAGAAGGTTCATATTTATAGTTGCACATCTCACTCCACAAGAGGAAATGTGGGGTGAGAGGAGTGTTAAAAGGAAGATGGTGTGGGAAAGCCAGAAAACCATGGTAGACCTTGTCCCGTGGCATGGTTAAGTCTCAGCCGCTGTCTTTCCCTCTGTTCCCTGGTATCACCATGGAGACATGCTGATGAGCATCACCCTGCTAAGAGAAGGATACCTGAAAACCAAACAGATGCTGCCTGATTGTTCAACAAGGCTCATCAGGGAGCCATTCTGTTGATAGCCTTCTCCCTGGCCCATGGTTCCTCCTGCCCATCAGAGCAGCAGCAGAGAAACCCGAGACCAAGCAGTTAGTTCCTCTTGCTTGTGGTTGGCTCCACCCCCACCGCCTCCATGATTCTCTCAAGTTAGTTGAGTGTCAGAGATCACCAAAGATTTCTCAAGAGACTCATTTTCCAGTTGGTGCTTTGGTATCTAACAAAACCTTAGCAGCAGTTTACAAAAGTTCAGTGACAATCTCCCTAGGACATGAAACTTTACCAAAGAGAAAATTATAGTTGTGTTACAAAATGATGCAACTGGACCACTGGTTGGACATGAGAAAGCAAACCTCTCATGGCTGGAAACAGAAACCTGTGACAGCTCCAGCTTCCCCTGTTGATCAACCAAGAGCACATTTTCCCTCAACTTCTTCTGACCCATCCCCCAAAAGTGAGGGTGGAGCACTCAGACTTTCCTTAATGAATGTCAGCTCTGCCTTAGAGAGGATCACGGTGATATCTGTTGTGCTTAGGAAAATAGTTGACATGCACTAATTGAATCAGAATATTTATATTAATATTACTTTTTATGGCTATGGAGATTGAGTTTATAGTTTTATGTGATCTTATAGTCTTATATGAACTTATAGTCTTAAGTGATCTATGTTCATTATTGGCCAAATGAACACCTCTGATTTATATTTAGTGCAAACAGCAGGTCACTATACCTTGGCCCAGGCTGTTTCCTCCATGTCTGAAATGGTGTCTCTCTTCATTTCTGCATCTTGGAATCTCTGACACTTTCATGGCACACCTTAAATTCCACCATCTGCATAAGGGCTTTTTTGTTTGTTTTTGCTGGGTTGATTTTTCTTCTTACCCTTGACCCTATTCAGTACACTATCCCCCCACCCAAAAATTACTTCGTATTTACTTCATATGTGTGGATGTGTGTGTGCCCATTTACAATGTTGTTTCATCCCCATAAAATGCACGCTTCTTGAGGGCAGGGATTATTTTTTGGAGTCTTTATATTCCTGGTGCCTAGCACTGTTTATGGAACACAGCAGATGCTTAGTCAGTGTCCATTGAATTGGGTAAGCAGGGTTCAATGAATGGAAGACCAAGGTTGGTGTCAGTATGATCTACTTCTGACCCATATTGGCTAAGTGATCCTGGGCATATCCAACTCCTCAGTATTCCCTGTCAACTATCTAATACTATAAAATATGGAATTGTTGCTGATCTACATTGGTAGTGAATAAAGCACTTTATTTGAAATCAGGAAAAACTGGATTCAAATCCCACCCCAGACACCCCAATTTTTCCTGTTTATAATTTAATGGTACACAGCATTTTACTTATTTTCTCCTTAAACTGTGAGCTCCTTAGGGCTTGACACAATGCTTCAGAAATGCTAGTTGACTGACTGAGTAGCTGTGTGATCCTGGGAAAGTCATTTATCCCCTCTCTGAGCTTCAATTTCTTCGTCTGCCAAAATGAGGAGGCTGCACTTAATGGTTCTGAAGTCTCTGCTAATTCTAAAGACAGGACTCCAGCATCCTATGACCTCCCCCACCAAAACAAAAACCCCTCCATTTATAGGTACAGATGAACACTGGAACATTTCCCACTTCCTTCCTGAGTCACAGGATGAAGCCAGAAAAATCAGAACTTCTTAGAGGTCGTGGCAAGGTTGTCAGAGGTGAAGTTGTCCCTCACTGCAGAAAGAGACATCTCTGCAGACAAGAAGTTACAGCTGTGGCCAACCAGATCCCCCCTACAATATGATAGGGATTGGAGGGGACATATGGGGAAATATTGGAGGCAATATACTAAAGAGAGACAGAGAGACAGACAGACAGACAGAGAGACAGACAGAGATAGAGACAGAGACAGATAGAAAGAAAAAGAGATACAGAGAGACAGACAGAGACAGAGGGAAACAGAAACAGAACAAGACAGAGATAGACAGAAAGACAGACAGAGAGACAGAGACAGACAGAGCAAGACAGAGAGAGACAGACGGAGACAGAGATAGACAGAGACAGAACGACAGAAAGACAGAAATAGGGAAATAGAGGGACAGATAGAGAGACACAGAGAGAAAGACAGAGGGGCAGGGAAAATGGGTTGTTAGTTGAAAACTAAAATGCCATGGAATTTTTGCCAATGGTAAATAATTTTATTATTCAGAAGTTTAATTACTCATTTATTTCCTTTTGACACTGCTGACCACTCTCTCTCTTCTTTGATCCTCCTTTTTAGAGGTCTTCAGGACACCATGCATGGTTCTTGTCCTAGCTGTCCGGCTGCTCCTTCTCTGTTCCCTTTCCTGGATCCTCTCCCAGATCCCACTCTCTAACGTAGGTGCCCCTCAAGGTTCTGTTCTGGTTTCTTCTCTTCACCCTCTATACTACTTTATTTGATGATCTCCTCTGCTCCTATGGATTTTATTACCATCTCTATGCTGATGATTCTCTAATCTACCCTTTTTGTCCCATTCTCTCTACTGATCTACAATCTTGCATCTCCAACTGCCTTTCAGACACCTCAAACTGGATGTCCAGTAGACATCTTCAACTCAAAATATCCAAAACAAAACTCATTATCTTTCTCCCTAAACCTCCTCCACTCACACATCCTACATTCCCTACTGAGGGTAACATCATCCTCCCACTCCCTCAGTCTCACAGCCTAAAAGTCATCCTGGATTCCTCCCTATCTCTCATCACTCCCACCTCCCCAAATCCAAACTGTTGCCAAGGTCTGCTGATTTCACCTTTTGCAACATCTCTCAAATAGCCCCCTTTCTCTCCTCTGACTCTGCTACCGCTCATCACCACACCTGCATTATTGCAAGAGTGGCTGCAGGTTCTGGCTGCCTCCAATCACTTCCCAATCCATTAAGAAATCAAAGTGATTTTCCTAAAACACAGGTTCAATCATGTCACCTCCCTACTCAATAAACTCCCATGGCTCCCTATTGCCCCCATGATTAAATACAAAATGCTTTGTTTGGCATTCAAAGCCCCTCATAACCTAGCACCTTCCTACTTATCCAGTTTTCTATTCCCCAATGTGTACTCTTCAGTTGAGTGATACTGACCTCCTGGCTGTTCCACCAACAAGACATTCCAGTTCTTGGCTCCTGGCATTCTCTCTGGATGTCCCCTATGCCTGGAATGCTCTCCCTTCCCCACTCCAACTGCTGACCTCTCTGGCTTCCTTTAAATTCCAACTAACACCCCACCTTCTACAGGAAGTCTTCCCTAATCCCTCTTCATTTCAGTCCCTTCCCTCTGTTAATTATTTCCTATTTATTCTGTATATGGTTTGCTTTGCATTTTTTTTGTTTGCATGTTTTCTCCCTATTATTTCAATTTTTCAGTTTCAATATTTCTCCATATTTTCTCCCCGCCATTATTTCTCCTCATTAGATTATGGACTCCTTCAGAGCAGGCTGTCTCTCTCTCTTTTTTTTTTTTTTAATATGCCCAGCGTTTAGTACTGGACCTGGCACATAGTAAGTGCTTAATAAATATTTATTGATTGATCCCAAAATAGGCCAGACATGACCCCAACAGACATGGTTTCCATAGAGCTGTATTCAAATTTTGTTTCTTCCACTTATTACCTGTGTGTAGCACAAAGCTAAGCACACAAAAGGTGTTAAATAAATGTTTGTAGGTTGACTAATTGTGTGAACTTTGACCAGTTAGTTTACCTCTTTGGGTCTCTATTTCCTGATATGTAAAATGAGGGAACTGGAAGATCTCTAAGTTTCCCTCCAGCTCTAAAACTATGATCTGGTCTCCAGTGAAAGCAGATACTTAAGTAGATACTTCAGGGTAAAAAGAAACTTCACAAGAAGCTTAATCTTATTTTCATTTCATCTTAATTGGTGAAGTGCCTGCGATTTCTCCCCAGTTCTCCTGAGCACTTACTTCTTGCCACCAGACAACTTTCCCCCTTATGCAATGGCCCCAGGATCAGTAGATTTGTAGCGGTTAGGGGAAATGCATTTAAGATGTGTACTGCCTGTCACCCAAAGGCTATTTATTGTCATAGACGTAGCCAGCTCTTGATGTTTTTTATTGTTTAGTCTTCAGGAGGTCAGGTCCCTCATCATGATTTGGAGCCTGTCAGAATTGCTGAGTCACAACAAGAACTGAGTAATAGATTTAAAAAGGAAATTCAGTATTTATTTCTCCATGAAGAATCCCAGATTACAGAGGAGGAGCCAGAAGACTGAGAGACGGGTGAAAAATGGGGGAGAAATGGAAATTCCAGAAACTATTGACATGATTGATGTCTGACTGAAGCAAAATTCTATAGCAGATAATTAGACAGATGACTTATTTAGTACTCAGAAATAAAAGTGGCAGTGACTACCAGCTGGGGTGGGTTCAATCATCAGCATCTCAAACCCAAAATGTCCAAAATAGAACTGAGCATCATCCCCATTAGGCCCGCCCTTCCTCCAGAGTTCTCCATTTCTCTTGAGTACATGACCGTCTTGCCTGTTACACAAGGTCAAAACCTTGGAATCAGCCCAGATTCCTTCCCTGCCTTCATTCTTCCTATCCAAGCAGTTGCCAAATTTGATCATTCTCCCTCTCCAACATCTTTTCTATCTGTTACCTTTTCTTTATTTCCAGGCACTCATTACCTCTTCCCAGACTATTAGAATCACCCCTATTAGAATCAGTCTATCTCCTTCTAGTCATAACCCCACGCCTGGAGTGGAATGCATCCCCTCCTCAATGCTGGACTAAAATTTTCCAGAAACTCAAAAGACTTGCATAAGTTCCTATTACACTATGGAGCAGTGGTGCAACCTTGGACAAATCACTTATTCTCCCAATACGCTTCCTCACTCATAAAATGAGTATAATATACTTAATAATACTTGCCCTGTCTATTTCAAGGGATGCTCTGAGGCTTAAATGAAGTAATAGATATACTCAAAAGACTTTGTAATGGGACATTGCATATAACTTTTTCATAATGTAGTAGATTATTAATGGAAGTGTTAAAACAGGGATTGGATGTCAGGGATTTTTGGAATGGGGATTCTTGCATTTTAGGAGGTCAGACTATGTCCTGGATGATCTTTAAGATACCTTTAAATTCTAAGATTGTTAACTCCCCGAGGACAGAGTCTGTATGTTTTATTCACCTTTGTATCCTGAAAATGAGAACTTGACAACAAATCACAATCTCTTGACAACATAGTAGGTACTTAGTAAATATTAGTATAATCTACGAGCCAGCCTCCGACCTTTCACAAAATGAACTACCTTCCATCTCAGGGACATCTCTCTAATAATAATATTGATTGGTTCATAGTTCCACTCAGTGACTCCCCTGGGAACAGAAAAATTTGGTTCATGTCTTTCAAAGGGCCCTCAGCAGCCCTGCAAGTACTCAGCTTAATAAAGCCACTCAACTTAGAAAAGAAAAAGGGCTCATCTGGACTTTTAGTAAAGCAATTGAAAGAATCCTTACCTGCGAAACTCACTTTACTCTCCAGAGGTTTGGTTGATGGTACCCCATAAACTCAAGGAATCTCCCAGTGTGATCCTTGTTTATGTATGTATGTGTGTACATATGTGTGTCTGCACATACACATACATACGTATATGTACATATACACAATGCATATATATGCATGCATAATACATACCCGCACATACACAACACATATGTGTATATTTACTCGTGCATGTGTGTGCACATGTGCATGCACAATGCATGTATACACATGTATGCATATAGACACACACATATACATAGGTGCTCAGGCCACTGTAACATGTTGGTGTCTCTCTTTAATCTCTGGTATGTCTTCATTGTCTCAGCAAATCACCAGCCCCTCCCTCACTCCCACCTGCACCACTCAGTGGGAGAGTCAGTCTTAGCTTCCTCACGCTAGTCCACACCCAGCCTCACCCCCACATTCTTGGCATAGATCTCCTTCTCCTCCTAGGTGCATTATCACATGTTGTCCCAAGTCACTCCATCACACAACCAAGCCAACTACTGCATGGTCATCACCACCCCCCCCCTTCAAACTTCTGAACAGTATTTTCTGCATCTTCACCTTCAGCCACTCCTGGCATATTCACCCTCAGGTCTTTCAGAGAGTGCCAGACTTGGAGTCAGAAAGCCTTATATTCAAATCACACAGAAAGGGATAGCTAAATGGTGCAGTGGAGCATAGATGCTGGAGTCAGGAGGACCTGAGTTCAAATCAGGCCTCAGATATTTACTAACAATGTGACTCTGGGCACTTAACCCCAATTGTCTTCAAAAGAAATTACTCAGAGGATTGTAGATTTGGAGTTGAAAGGTACCACGGACATGATAGTGTCCAACTCCCTCATTTTACAGATGAGGAGACAGAGGTTAAGTGACTGAACCAAAGTCTAACCACCACTAAGTGTAAGACCCAGGTCTTTCTGACTCCAGGTCCAATGCTCTACCCCCTTCAATAATCTGTCTCACTAGCTCTATGATACTGGGTAAGCCATTTCTACATGCCTCAACTTCCTCATCTTTAAAGTGAGTATAATAATATCACCCACTTCTCAGGACCAATGTGAGGGTTAAATGACATATATATATATACACAATATTTATGTGTGTGTGTGTGAGAAGTGCTACACAAACCTTAAAGTGCTGTTCATTGTTGTTGTTGAGTCTTTTCAGTTTTGTCCAACTCTTTGGATTATTCTTGGCAAAGATACAGGAGTGGTTTGTCATTTCCTTCTCCATCTCATTTCACAGATGAGGAAACTGAGGTAAACAGGGTTGAGGGACTTGCCCAGGGTCACCCAGCTAGTACTTGTCTGAGGTCGAATTTGAACTCAGATCTTCCTGACTCGAGGCCTGATGATCTAACCACTGCACCACCTAGCTGCTTCCAAAAAAAGTGATATAGGTAAGCTATTGGTATTATTTCAGTTCCCATAGGTGGATGCCTACTATCTTTGTTGAAATAATTTCCAAACTATGCCCAAAGGGCTACAAAAATGTGCATCCCCTTTGATCCAGCAACATCACTTCTAGCACTGTATCCCAAAGAGATCGTAAAAATGGGAAAAGGTCTCAAGTGGACAAAAATATTTATAGCAACTTTCTTTGTGGTGGCCAAAAACTGGAAATCAAGGGGATTCTCATCAGCTGGGGAATAACTGAACAAGTTGTGATATATGAATGTAATGGAATACTATTGTGCTATGAGAAATGATGAACAGGAAGATTTCAGAAAGACCTGGAAGAACTTATATGAACTGATGCTGAGTGAAAGCAGCAGAACCAGGAGAACTTTGTACACAGCAACAACCACAATGTGCAAGAAATTTTTCTGGTAGACTTTGTACTTCACAGCAGTGCAAGGACCTAAAAAATTCCCAATGGACTTGAGGAAAAATGCCATCCACATTCAAAGAACTATGGAATTGGATTGCAGAATGAAGCAGATCATTTTCTCTTGTGTAATGCTTTGTTTTATGGTTTCTCCCATTCATTTTAATTCTTCTATGCAGCATAACTAAGGTGAAAATGCATTTAATAAGAATATATGTGTAGAACCTATATAAGATTGCACACCATCTTGGGGAGGAAGGGGGTAGAGGAAAGGAAGAGGAGGGAGAGGGGAAAATCTAAGATATATGGAAGTGACTGTAGAAAACTGAAAGCAAAATAATAATAAAAAAAAATTTCCAAGATATTTCTTTAAGGGATACAGCTTCTAATGTAGCGATAAGAACACTGTGATGAATTAGGGAATATCTATAAAGGATAAGGACTGGATCTGAGGTTTCACTGAGATAGGTTCCTCCAACACAAGACAGTACTTTCTCTCTTCAGCGTATAATCTTAGAGCTCTTCTCTCCCTCACTTTCTTTCAGAGCTTCTGAAATGCTATGCTAGCTCTAGCAATGCATACATCAACCTCATTATCTATCTAGATATCCCAAGAAAGTAAGGTTAGTGAACTTATTCAAAGTATTTAAAATTTCTCCATTTGCTGGCACCAATGGTTCCACACATAGATGGTACAGTGCTGGCTGGTTTTTTCTTGGTGCTGATCATCTGGTCAAAATTAGCACAAGTGGCAGAGAATTGATGCATACTCTTTTGCATCTCAGCTTCAGAGGCTGAAATGAGTGCACAAACATCTGCAAATAAAAAGTCATGCACCAACTCTCCTTCCACTTTGGTCTTGGCTTGTAGCCTTTTCAAGTTAAATAATTTACCATCATTGTGGGAGCTGACCTTGATCTCATTTTCATTCTTGTGGAAAGTATCTGACAACATGGCTGAAAATAGCATGCTAAAAGGCAAGGGAGTGAGCACACCTCCTTGCTTCACTCCCCTGTTAACAGGGAAAGCATGAGAGCATCATCCTTCATATAGAACCTGTATGAGTATGCCATCATGAAACTCATAATACTGATGAACTTCTCCAGGCAACCAAATTTCCCCTTGATTTTCTACAAGTCCTCTCAACTGGCAGTATCAAAGACCCCAACATCATGATATCATTGGTCCTCTTTGAAAACGAAATTCGAACAACAATAATCTTAGAGATCTGCTTAGAGCTCAAGGAGATTAGGTGACTTGCCCAAGGTCACACAGCCAGTATGTGTCAGAGAAAGGACTTAAACTGAGATCTTCCCTACTCTGAGGCCAGCTGTCTACCCTCTACACTCTATCATGGAACCCTTAACTGAGGTCTTTATTAAGAACACATTTGTGAAAGCTAATGGGTAGAGCCAACTAATAGTGAGGCTAAAGAGTAGGGTCACAGGCTAATGCCCCAAACTACAGAGCTACAGAGAAAGAAGGGAAGAGAAGTACAGAAAGCTTTAAAGGATGGATTACAGGAGAGGAGGTAGCAAAGGCATGTGGGAATGGAAACTGCCAAAGAGAATGCTAGGGAAATTCCCTACTGCTATTGTCCTTTAACACATTCAGGCAAAAGAATTCTAGAAATGGAGCCTTCTGATAACCTTCACTAGCCAAGGAAATGATTTGATCATTTGGGAGATGTGGGGGTGTGATTCTCTGATTACCCATTTAACCAGAATGATGTTATCCCAAGCACTGACTTTCCATTCTCCAGGCAGATAGATGTGTCATTTCGGGGTGGTTTTCTCTAGTTCCATGGGTTACTGAGAGCAAAAATGAACTTATTCACACAGAATTTCTGCCATGATGGCCTTTTACACTGTAGCAAGTGATATCTTTCCAATGACTGAAACCACTTCCTGAGTACAACTAGAAATAATATGTTTCTTCTGCTCGCAGAGAAAATTACCCTTATCTGTTTTTTTAAAAAATTAATAAAGTGATAAAATCAAATAAATTCACTATAGAAGAGTGCTGAAAAATGCTGTCTTAAAAGTTGGGTTCGGGGGTAGGGGGAACTACTCTGTTGACTTGGTCTCCCCTGGCAGCCCTTTTTTCTGGAAGATGCTTTAGCAAAAACCTTCAAGGTCAGTCAGTCACCTAGCTAACAAACATTTAGTCAGCCATAACCATATAATTGCTTAATAAATGTACTAAACACTGGGGATTCAAAAGAGGGCAGAAATAGGATCAAAGAGATTACATTCCAATGGGGAGACAGTGTATAATTAATTCTATATACAGATGAGAGGTAATCTCAGAGGGAGGGCGTTAAGGGAGAGGAGGAATATGCACAAGGTGAGACTTGAGGTGAATCTTCAGGAAAGCCAAAAGGCAGGGGGGGGGGGGGGGGGAGGGTAAAGAGGGAGAAAGGCTAAATCATTTTTTTTGATTCTTCTCTTCTGTAAAACTAGCCAATGATTTAGTGAAAATCTTCTCTGACCCTTCTCTTTCTCCTCCAGACCTCCTCAGGTTTCTCATAGCTTTTTGTGGGGCTCTCAGTGGTCTCTGTCTCATTCCATCTTTCGTCAGACTTATACGTGTGCCCCACCTCTCTTACTCTGCTCTCCACTAACAGTTGACTGCTATTGTTAATCCACAATCTTGAAAAAGACCACTGACATCAGCAGGGTGATGTCTTCCCTTGCAAGTGGATTGGATTTAAGTGAGGCAGAGCTGCTCAGTCATCAGCCTCACTCTGTCCTCCAGGGACATCTGGGTCCAAGGGCTAGGATGACTGGCGATGACCCCGCTCTGCCCTTGATTGACAATTCACTTTCCCCGCTAGGCCTCAGATTTGTAAACACCAGGAGCAGGAGTCATCTGCCATTGCTGTATCCCCAGCACTGACATGGTTCTGTCCCCAGCGCCTTGCATATTGAAGTCCTGATTAGTTGGCTAAGGGAATATCCTTTGGAGATGCATGTGCCCTGACTCCGTGCTGAGGGATATGCCTATCTCCATTAGACATACCCCAATCCAGTGAATCAGGAATTCTCTGATCACCCTGGCTTTGGTCTACACAGGTTTCTGAGGTACCAGGTGGATAGGGGGTTTCTTCCCCTAAAACTGAGTGGAATCCATGCAAAGCACATAAGCTGTGACAGATCAGCAAACTTATTAAATAGTGAAATAAGTAGAAATGTGATTACTCAAGAGGGATTGTCTAGACAGGCAGAGAGAAAAGTCAAAGTAGGTTATCAGAAAAATCTCAAAGCTTTGGTCTGGACCGCAGATGTCATTGTTTATGAGATCATTTGTTGTACTTTCTTCCCCCTAAAAGGTGCCTGTAATTGAGTTTCACTTATGAGAAACAAACAACAGAAAAAAATGAGATATCTATGCCTTTCCTCTTCATAGAATTCTTCAAATCCAGATTTTTAAGAACTTCAAATTCATTGGAGGTGTAGGAGGTGGGGAAGGGAACTGGTTGATTTTTGTCTCTTCCCTATCCTCAACTATGGAAGGAAGTTAAAATAAATAACATCAGCCTTTCCAACAGGTGTACACAGGTACACCAGAAATTCATTCCTTGGAAAATTGGCTGGCTCTCTGTGTGTTACCTTTAAAGTCAACCTCTGTCTTGAAATGTTCTCTTAAAAGTCTCCCATTGCTAAGTTTTTTGTGAAGCCTTCATTTTGGGGAAGAGACAAGACCAGCCTCTGTCTTTATTTGGAATGTGTGGTCTTCTCTGTCACCCCTGAGTCAGACTCACACCTGTTCACAAGTACTTTACCACCTGCCACTAATTATAGTCATATGCAGGCTCTGTGTCCATTGGCCTCTTCCCCAAAACTGCCATCCTCTGTTGGAGAAATGGGATCATTCAGACACTTCACGTGTCAGAGCTCCATCTTCACTATCCCCAGAAGCTGGAATTACTATTTGGATGACCAACACTAGCACCCAGGCACCCTCCAGCCTGATATAGAGGCAAGGAGAGATAACTGCCTCTAATTCACCCTAGAACCCACACCCTCATGCACTTAGAACTCAAGACACTGGTGACATGGGAATGGTTTCTAAGGTCTATACTTGGATTCCCTTCCTCATTCATCTCAATCACTAACATTCTACTCCTCCCCAAATCAATAAATTGATTGGATCTCTGATTCCCACCCCCCTCTTTTTTCCTTTCTTCCTCCCTCCCCACTCTCTCTTTTTTTTAAAGAAGTATTACAGTGTCTATAGCAATAAAACACTAAGGGGTCAGGACAGCAGATAGTAAAATGTCCCTCCCTCCTTTTGTGTCTACCTGTCCCCCAAGTCTCACCTGTGTCTCCAAGAAACTGCAGTATGTGTGACAACCACACCCTATTAAACCATTTCAGCAGACAGGCTAAACCAGGTTGAGGGTAAACAAGACCTCAAACCACTGGTGAGTTAAGGGGGTGTCTACCCCAAACATGTGAAGACTTCCCCTGGAGGAATGGGTGGATGAGAACAGTGTTCCATATCTATGAAAGCAACTGAAGCAGGTGCGGTGAAGCACTTAGAGCTTGTTCAAACATCAAAGACTCCAAGGCCATCCACTGCGTCCTGGGTCATCAACACTTGTCTTGACCTTTGTCTTGCCACTAAACTGTGATGACTCTGAAAAGAGAGTGAGGCTGACAACTTTGTGTAACTGTGCCTCACTTAAATCCAATTCACACACAAGCCAAGACATCATCCAGCAATGTCATTGGTCCTCTGAAAATGAAGGACCAACCACAAAAGTTTAAGACGCTACCTTCTATATAATCAATGCCTTTTCTGATCTCTCCAATTGTTAGTGTTTTCCTTCATTATCAACCTTGTATGTAACTGCCTTATATTTATTTTAAATTTATTCTGGGCATATTGGTTCTGATACTTATATTTGTAGATGTCTCCTTCACATAGTTCCTTGAAGACAAGGATTAATTCCCTTTTGTTTTGTACCCAGAGCCTAGAAGAGTTCTTACCACCTAATACATGTTTATTGATTGGCTCCTGATGGGCTATGCATCTTTCTTTGTCCCCTCAACATCACTTCTTCTGAGTCTATGGTATACCATGATTAACATAAGCGTTATTAATATCTTCTAGTGGCAAAGTTCAAAAGAAAAAAAGATGACATTTTATGCCAGGTTGCAGCTTGAAATCATGGAAAGTGCTATGTAATTTCTCAAATGCAATCCAGTCTGACCCCCAGCCTTCTAACTCTGAGTTTATTGACCCACTACAGTGCCTGTCTAAAACAGATAAATTGATAATAACATCTGATTTTATATAATATTTCATATACATTATTTTTGATTCTCATAACAATCCAACTCCAGTTAGTATAATCCCCATTTTACAGGTATGGAAACTGAATTTGAGAGGGTAAACGGGCTTGTCCATGATCACCAAACTCAGACATACATGAGCACTAAGTTCTATTCTCTTCCCGATATACCACACTGCTCTCTAATTCATTAGACTGCATCTCAAAATCTGAACAAATAAGCATTCTCTGTCCATTTGGCTCAAATAGATGGAGAATGCTTATTGGCACATTTGAGCATGGTCAGCGCAAGGATTTGATTTGATTTGCTTAACTATGCATATTCTTTACAAAAGTTTGGGAAGGGAATTGTAGGGGGAAGGGGAGAGGGAGAAATAAAAATATTGTTTTATTTCTTTAATAATTTGTGACCTTTAATAAATTACTAATTATTTATTAAATAACATTTATTATTTTAAATGAATAAAAATATAAATAAAATCAATTAAACATAAATGTTTTCAAATGTTTGTTTTCTTCTGTGGTTTCCATTTCTGCAAAATGAGGTTAGACTGGAAGATTTTGAAGGTCCCTTTGAGCTCTAACATCATATAATTCTGGTATTCTTTATCATTTTCCTCCTTTTATCAAAGAGAAGAAAAAAACCCCTACCTGTTTTCTTAAATTTACAATAGTTCTGGGCAATGAGCTGCTTGCTTCACTGCTTAGGTGTTTGGGGGCACCAAGGTGCTTGCCCACTTCCTCTTCCCCTCGAGGGTTTGTGCTCTTGAAGGTGGGTTTATAGAATGTCTTCCTTCCAAAGACTTCATTTAGAGTCATCTGGTTAAATGTGAGAAATTTAGCATTGTAAGTGGTTACAAACTGAAGTAGTCAGGGAAGTAAGTTTGGAGGAAAGATGGTAGAGACAGGAGAGGGAGCCAGAGAGGATGAGAGGGAGGGGAAGGAAGTGGCTTGGGCAGAGGAGGCAGGAGTACATTCAAACAGTTAAAGGATGGTCAGTCAAGTCCCTGGGAAAATCCTGTCTTCGCCCCTGAGGCCTCAAAGCACACAAAAATGATTCCCCAGTCCCCCCTTCTCATTCTGGTTTATTCCCAGCTGTGGTTGTTCACGGACTGGATGGATGTTTATAATGATTTGTAAAAGTATCAGCACATTAATTATCATTAGGAGACCTTTTGTTGCTACTTCATTTTGGGCTTTGTCTATTAGGGGGATTTTTTTAAAACTGTGATAATCCATCAGAATGACTCTCCAAGTAACCCAAGAGGTCGTTGACTTATTTGTTTGTTCGTTTCTATCCACAATTGTGGTCATTTCAGAGATTGGAGAGGGAAAGGGAGTAAGGAAGAGAGATGCCGGGAACCAACGTATACCAAATGCTGGTGAAAAGTACCCAGGGGTAACTGACAATCACTACTTCATCCCCATTAGGAGCCCAGGATCAAAAAACAGCTTAGGAAGTAATGACTACAAAACCCTGTCACTGCCAGAGCTACAGCAAGTACCTTTCAGACAAGAGTAAATGGTGCCTTACTCTGTCCTTCCTTCTTTGCAGAAGTGGGGGTGGCTGGGTATAGGTGCTGAATTCTGCATACACCTTTAGACTATTGGTGGGCTGGTTAGTCTTCCCTTTCATTTTAAAATTTGTTTACAAGGGATAGCTCTCTGAATGAGAATTCATCCTGAAAAATGAAAGTTATATAATATGGAAGTACCCCTAAGATGAATCTGTTTTCTCTGAGCTACCATACCAGACAGGTGCACTGGACACAGAACAAGACTTTGGCTCACAGCAAGCTCCTGATTGGCTCCTTTCAGCCAACCAGCTTACTCTGTATCCAATGCACTTGCCTGGTAAGATAACTCAGAGAAAATAGATTCATCTCAGGGGTACTTCCACAGTAAAAATAAAAGATATTGGGGTTTTTTAAGATTTAAAAGATTTAAAATCCAACAAGATTTTCTTTTACTATTCGTGTGATTTCATGAATTTGAGGAATTCCTAGTGTGAATTGCAAAAATTCCCTCTAGAATTGCAAAAAGATAAATCATACTCAACTTTCAGTCTTAGGGAGTTGTCCAGGGCACTAAGAGGTCAGCTGACCCACCTAAAATGACATAGTAAGTCTTCATGAAAGGCAGAACTAGGTCTTGGGACTCCAAGGCCAACCCTCTGACTACATACCATGTTATTTGTCCAATATTTAATATGATTAATAGTATTTCAAAAGAGATCCTATTTCTACCTATTTTCCTAAAGTGTTTGTATGACCATGTGAACTGCCCCCCCCATTTAATAAACAACAGTGACTGCTCCCACTCTCCTCATTTAATAAGCTACAATGGCTACCTATCACCTACAGAATAAAATATAAAATCCCCTGTTCAAAACACTTTAAAACCTACCCCTTCAACTTTTCCAGTCTTCTTATACTTTACATGCTCTCTCTCCCCCCGACCCACCACATACTATGTGACCCAGTGACACTGGTCTCTTTGCTATTCTTAAAACAAGACATTTTTTCTTCTGACTCCTGGCATTCACTGGCTGTCCCCCATGTCTGTAATTCTCTTCCTTCTTGACCGTAGCTTCTGGCTTCCTTCCAGTCCCAACTAAAATCCCCCTTTTTACAGGAAGTCTTTCCCCATTTCCTTTTATTCTAATACCTTCCTTCTGCTGATTATTTCCAAATTGTCCTATATACAGTTTATTTGCATGTAGCTGTTTGCATGTTGTCTCCCCCTTTAGTGTTGAGAGCAAGGACTGTCTTTTGCCTTTCTTTGTATCACCAATGTTTAGCACACTACCTAGCACATAGTGGGCACTTAATAAGTGTTCATAGCTATCAACTAATCAGTGTTTATTAAGTACCTACTATGTGCTAGGCACTGTACTTTTCAATCGACTACCACCACCACTACCATCCACTACCAAACACTACCATGTACCACCACTGGCACATACACACATGTAATTAGTTTTATTAGTTTGTGTAGCCATAATGATAATAATAATCACTTTGTGGATAATCTCATAGGTTCTTGAAGTTTAAATCACCTTAGATATTGTGTAGTCCAAGCCCATCATTTTGCAGAAGAAACCTACTGTATCCCAAAGAGATCATAAATATGGGAAAAGGACCCACATGTACAAAAATATTTATAGCAGCTCATTTTGTGGCAGCCAAAAATTGGAAATTGAAGGGATGCCCATCCATTGGGGAATGGCTGAACAAGTTGTGGTATATGAACGTAATGGAAAACTACTCTGCTCTAAGCAGGCAGACTTCAGAAAAACCTGAGGAGCAAACATGAACTGATGCTGAGTGAAGTGAGCAGAATCAGGAGACCATTGTACATAGTAACAGCAGCATCATGCAATGATTAACCTCAATAGCTCCTCTCAGTAATGCAAGTATCTAAGACAATTCCAAAAGACTCCCGATGGAAAATGCTCTCCACATCCTGAATGCAGATTGGAGCGCACCATTTGTTCTCTCTTTTTTTCTTTGTTCTCTTGGTTCCTCCCATTGGTTCTAATTTTTCTTTACAAGATGACTAATGAGAAAATCTGTTTAATATGAATATACATGTAAAGCCTATATCAGATTGCGTGCTGTCTTGGGGGGGGGGTAGGTGAGAGAGGGGGAGAAAATTTGGAACTCAAAATCTTATGCTAGGGAATATTGAAAACTAAAAACAAATCAATTAATTCAAGAACAAGAAGAAAGCAGTTCCAATTCTTGTTACTACTAAATTTTTCACTTAAGTTGTTCTTAAAAAGACTCTGTTCAAGTCTGCCAGGACCAATTTTATTTAACATTTATATACATACATGTATGTATACATGTGTGCATGGGCGTGGGCGTGTGTGTGTGTGTATGTGCTGGAGACAAAGACATCTACATTTCAGCTTTTTCTTAAAGTTTTTCTCTCCCTTTAAGGACTTCCCCCTACTATCTTAATGTTATTTTGCCTTGAAGGGATACAGGTCTATTTCTTTTGTGACCCTTTTTTAATCTGCAATACAACATGTACATCATTATCCTTTGACTGAGCCTTTTGCAAATCTTCCATGATCAAAGGAAATATTGAGGACTGGTCCTAGACCATGGAGTTTGCTTCCCCTGATGATAATTTTTCCAGGGGAAGTTCCAAACTTGGTTCCACACTTTCTGGGTCAGAGGCCAAGCCCTTGTTCTGTGACTCATTATGTTTGCTGTCTCCATAAGAATCTGACAGATGAGGATCATGGGCTTGGCATCTGAATAATCTATATTACTTCTCCCTGGCCTCTAATTATAAGAAGTCACATTTGTACAGCATGTTAAAGTTTGCAAAGTACTTTCCCCTCACAACAACCCTGAAATAAAGTAAGGATTTTTCCCGTTTTGCAGTTTAGGAGACTAAGAATCAGAAAGAGTGGTGAGTGTTCATTGAATTTGAGGTTTAGGAATTTAGCACAGTGTCCAGTTAGGTATGCTCTTAACAAATTCTTGCTAACTGGTTTTTCATTTCTGTCCAGCAGCATACAACTTAAAATTGTGTTAGACTGTATGTCAATGGATTATTGACCACTTTCACTTAAACTTATAATTTTTTGGTAACAACTTACTTCAGGGTCAACAGCTTCTATCTGAGAAGTGAATAAAAGGATCTTACAGTCAGTGAGTGCCCAGAAGAAAGTGCGAGAGACTTCTGATTGCCATCCTTTTCCCAAAACTGAGTTCCCCCCAAGCCACCCAGGCTGACCTCTGCCTGTAAACCAACAGCCTTCCTCAGATAATAATAACTGACATTTACATGGTGATTTAAGGTGTACAAAGCACTTTACAAACGTCGGGGGTCCTGAAGGTCTTCGTGTAGTTCTAAGCTTTAACAGCTTAAAATTGCCTAAGACTTTTGGGATAACCGATATATTCTCATTTAAACGTCACAACAACTCTGGGAGGTAGGTGTGACAAGTATTGGTGGCCCTCTTTTACAGATGAGGAAACTGAGGCTCACTTGCTCTTGGTCAAACAACTAGGAAGTATCAGAGGTAGGATTTGAACCCATCTGAGGAGTCTGACAGATACTCCTCAGGTTTCCATTTTGTTCCAAGAGATCCCTTGAGCTTTCTCTCCATTTAGTAGCAATCGTTAATATCTTCTAGTTTCATTCATAGAGAGACTACCTGAAGGTACATGAGGCTCAGCTCCTCAGTATTGTCTAGACTTGCTTGCTTTGAGACAAGGAGCCTGTGTTGCTAGTACACGCAGTTAAATGGAAGTTTACAGAAAACTGAATGTTGTGTAATCATAATGACCAAGTTTTTAACCCTCGAGAAAAGATGAGAAAATGCAGAGGTAGAGGACCTTGAGTATAAAATGCTGCCTATAGTGCTAGACATAGATGGTGCATCACTAGCTTTACACCTTTCTTTTTTTTAAATCTTTATTACTAAGGATGACTTGTTGGGTAGGTGAGAAGGGAATAATGTCACTGGATGAGAGAGTGACATTAAAAACAGAAGATACATACAAAAATATTTACAGTCATTCTTCTTCTGATGGCAGGAAAACTGGAAGCAAGAGGTTGTCCAAGAATTGGGGAGTGACTATATGAGTCATGGTATATGAGTGTGATAAAATACTCTTGTGTTATGAGAAGTGTGGAAATAGATGATTTCAAAAAGACATGAAAAGACAACTGATGCAGAGTGAAATAAGAAGAACCAGGGGAAAGCAATTATATTATGATATTAATATTATAAAAATGAACAATTTCTAGGACTTTCATAAAGTAATGGAGACTATAAAGAGAACAATTTACACAGTAACATGATAAGGACAAACAGTTTTGATAGCTCTAAGAACTCTGATCAATACAATGATGGTTCATGATTCCAGAAGACCAATGATGAAACATGAATCCATTACAAATACTTCCTTTAAGTCTTTCCATATTTCTTTGAATTCTTCAAATCTATCATTTCTTATGGCAGCTAGGTAGGTCAATGGTTAGAATGCTGGGCTTAAAGTCAGGAAGACCTGAGTTCAAATTCAGCCTTAGATACTTACTAGCTGTGTGACCCTGGGCAAGTCACTTAACCTCTGCTTGCCTCAATTTCCTCATCTGTAAAATGACTTGGAGATGGAAATAATAAACTGCTTCAGTATCTTTACCAAGAAAACCCCATAAACAGTATAGATTATTGGATCATGAAGAGTCAGACAAGATTGAATGACTGAACATGGCACAATAGTATTCAGTTACATTCTTGTGTCACAATTTGCTCCAATCAATGGACATAAATGTTGTTTTGAGTTCTTTACTAACACAAAAAGTATAGCTATGACTATTTGGTTATTTTGGTGTATGTGGGAGTTTTTTTTTCTTCAAATAATATAATTCAAAAAAAGAGATTCTGGAATGAGCCAATATTTGCACCAAAAAAATAGGTCACAGAATCTCAGAATCTGAAGGAACCTCAGAGGATATCTGGACCAACTTTAAAAGTTCTTTCATGTCCAAAATAGGAGGGTTCTTCTGGAGATGGAATTCCCCTAACACACATACACACACACACTCACACACACACACTCACACACTCATATACCCCTCAAGTTCTATCTTTATCCACTACTCTATTCATTAAGAAACAAGGAAAAAGAGTTATCTTTGTCTCTCTGCCTCTCATTTTCTGTCTCTGTCTCTTTCTCTGTCTCTCTTTCTCTATCTCTCTGTTTCTACCTGTATCTCTCTTTGTCTTTCTCTATCTCCTTCCACCAACTCAGTTTCTCAGTGCTATCTCCCCTTTGCAAAATAAGGGCAAAGTTTATAGTCTTCCTCTCCTCTCATCTGGCCACCTCTTCCCTCTTTTTTTCCCTAGTATCCCCTGCAGACCAGTGCCAAAAATCACCATGTCAAACTTCAGTTAAGAGTACCATTAATTCTCCCCAGTCATTTGAATGGGAAAAGTGGTAGAATGGGAAATTATCTCAGGACCTATCATATTGATTTCAATTCTCAAAGCACCTCTGGGAGGTAAGCCAAGCAAATGTTTTTATCCCCATTTTATAGATGGGTTAAATGAGGCCCAGCACAGTTGAATGACATGCTTGAGATCCCATAATGACTGAAAATTCCTTCCAGCAATGTGCTAATAAATGTTTAACTATCAGCTCTCAGGGTGGTGATGGTGGTAGTAGTGGTAGAATGTACATACAGCACACTTTTAAGTTTAATCTGCATTATTAAAATTTTCTCTATCGCTTTCTGAAGTTTAAACAATCGACAAAACAAAATCAAGTCCTAATATATAGTATTGTCAATTTCCAAAGTGTTGACACTCACATTGAAAATTTGACAACCAGCCCCTCAACGTGGCTCTAGCACACCCTTTATTCCTTCTGTTCCACTGAGTTGGAAAGCACTCTACAAAACAAATGGCTCTACAATTTATGAAAGTCCTACCAAGAGCACATTAGTTCTTTAGTGTTTTGCTACTTCCTTCTTTTAAAATGCAGATATTATTGAGAAGAGACATATATTTAGTAATAATTAGTTCGTTAAGAAGGATGGTTCCTGTACCTTAAGCCACCTGGCCTTAAGTTGACTGAAAGGGCGACCTCAGAGCCAGAAAAGGATAACAAAATTTTCCTACTTCCCGACATTGAAAGGGGATGCCCCCTATGCTGATGAGCTGATTTTAGCTCTCCCCCGGGAGGATATCTAGGGCCCCACAGGTATTCTCTGGCACAGAGACCAGTGCCTTGGCAATGCCTGGCAAAGGCTGTGACCAGAGAAAAGAAATGATGGCCCAGAACCAAGACCAATACCTCAGATGCTAGAACTTCCTCTGTGTCCATTGTGCTAAATATGGTGCCCCAGACATAGAAACCATTGAGGGAAGACTGTTGATGCCAAGAAATTCTAAATACTTAGAGGGTATCAAAAATTGTCCATTGAGAAAGAACAGTTTCCATGGATTTGATAATATGTGTTCATTCCCCATGTGTTGTAGAGCTCATTTCAATTTACTGTTTAATTTAAGGCAAACAATAAGAGGTAAAATAAACAAAAGGATTTTACCCTCCATGCAATGATTTTTGTTGGCCAATTAACATGTATTTATTAAATATTTAATATGTGCTAGGTATTACGCTAGGCACTAGGGTACGTATACAAAAATTTTTTAAAAAGCAAAAAAAACCCAAAACCCTCCCTGCCCTCAAGGTCCTCACAGTCTAAGGGAAGAGACAACATGTCAACTATGTACGTACAAAATACAAACAGTGTGATCTTGGCAGGATTCCCACTTGTAATGGGGAGACCAAGGAAAGACCTCTTGCAGAAGGTGGGGCCTTGGCCTACTAGGTATAAGGCACTGAAAATAGCCAATATTTATATAAAGGCAGCTAGGTGGCACAATAGATAGTGTACTGTAGCTTGGAAACAGGAGAAGCCATCTTAACGAGTTCAAATCCAGTCTTAGATGCTTATATGCAATATGACCTGGGCAAGTTACTTAACCCTATTTGCCTCAGTTTTTCTTTGCCAAAAAAACCCCAAATGCAGTCACAAAGAGTCAGACACAACTGAAACAACTCAACAACATTGACATTTATACAATAATACTAGTGTCAAGACAGTACTTTAAAGTTTTCAAAGTACATTTTACATGTGATATCATTAGATCTTTACAATAGCATTGAGAGGTACATACTAGCATTATCCACATTTTATAGATGAGGAAACTGACACTGGGAGAGGACAAGTGACTCATCCAGAGTTACATAGCTAATGTCTGCTACAGAATTTGAACTCAGGTCTTCCTAGCTCCAAGTCCAGCAGCAGACACCATGTGGCTGCCTAAGTGACACTTCATAGTTGACAAAGTATACTCCTTTTTTAGCACAGCATCTAATCAGATCCTCAAAGGAACCCTTGGAGGTAGATACTACAGCCATTATATCCCTACTTTTTACATACAAAGAAACTTAGACTTGGAAAAATTGAGCGATTTGCCCATAGTCATATAGCTGGCAAGCCTTGGAGGCAGGGTTGAAGTCTAGGTTTCTCCTGACTCCTGGTTCTGCACTCTCTTCTCTAGAGCAGTAAGACTACTTCCTCATTTCATGTTTGTCAAAGGGTCATGTGTGTAGAGCTGATCTGTCTGCCTCCAACCAGAGCTAAAGAATTCATTGCTTCCATGATGATGAAGCAATCCCCTCCATTGGCCAATGAATGGGAAAAGTGGGCTTTAAAAGGGAGTGACCCAGGCCCATACCTTATCTTCTTCCTGGCTGTACATGGCATCTAGACTGTGCTAGCCTACCCAGTAAGGAGTGGAGAAAGATTCCATGGAAAGGAGAAAGATAGAGGGCTACTAATATATGTGTTATATTTGGGAGAACCAAATACTGGACCTGAACTGTCTCTTCTCTTTTGTGTGCCTCCCCTAAGGATAGGTGATAAAGACATGCATCTCCATATAGATGAATTCAGGCTTTGAGTTCAGGAAACTAGAGTTCTTTGGTCCCTTGGGTCAGATTTATTTGACTGCTGACAAGAGGAATTTCTAGATTGTAGAAGGAGTCCACTAACAAAAGGATGAGTGTAAATCTTGGCCTGACTTGTATGAAGACATGGAGTTGGAGGGAATTGTTTGGACAGTGCAGAGCCGAGGTGAAATGGAAATTCTCTCTTCAGCAAAACCAACAAATGACTCATGTTTTGATGGTTTTATGTCACGATCTTCTAGGGGAATATAACAGTACTCATGAGTTATTCTATCTTGTTTGTAGTCTTTTTGTCACTATACACCTACGGCCTTTATGAGTGATAAGCATTTTGTGTGTGTGTGTGTGTATATGTATGTGTGTGTCTGTGTGTGTCCAGATACCATGTACAGAAAACCAATTACATACCAGGCACTGTGCTAAGCTGAAAAATAAAAAATGTCACATACGTCATTCATATTATTCCTTGAGTATCTGTTTCCACACCACCCTTTATAGAGTCCCTTGACATGAGCCAACCCTGCCAATAAATAGTCTATATCCCCCCCCACTACCCACCAGCTTGGAGGTATAATGGAGAAAAAAAATTACCTCCTTCCATTACATTCCTTACTTCCTCTTCCAGAACTGAATCCCATGACTGTATGTAGATCCAATCCCAAGGTTCTCCTTAGTAGAGAAGAAGAAGGCACAATATTGCAGCCCATGGGCCCAGCAACAACAATGATTATAATCATTAGACTAGAGATCTTTATTACCCAAACATTCCATAGTTTTTTTTCCTTTCTGAATTGGCTCCTAGAATGTTGATTAATAATAATGTTATTATTATTATTATTATTATAAGTGCAGTGAGAAGAACATTGGATGTGGAGTTAATGGATCTATGTTCAAATACTAGCTCTGTCTCAGTCAATATACCTTCAAGTATCAGAACTGAGTCAAAGAGCATGCCACCATATTCATTTGCTAAGTGATTAGATCAAGTGATTTATTGAGTAAAGAATACATGCAGGACGAGCACAGACCACACCAGCGCAGAGTGCAGACCAGTGTGGAGCAGCAGGGACAGGATCCAGAACAGGATTCGGGGCACCACCAGCAGCAGTTCTCAGATTCCTCAACCCACAAACACCATAGACAGCTTCAAAGGTCAGTGGGAGGGTTCCTTCACCCAGGAGAGTGGAGCATAGTCTGGACCTCTGCCAGCAGGCATGGCAGTGGCAGGTGCCATTTTCGGAGTCCTCCACCTAGAGCCCCTGGAGGAATTGAAGGGTTGATATAATCTCAGCCCTGAGTGGCAGCCCTATGAAACCTCCACCTAAAGCCTCTGGGGGAATTGAACCACTGATCTGACTCAGCCCTGAGCTCCACCCAGGGGTGAGGAGGAGCACTGGCAGTGGAGCTGGGGGAGGCTCTGGAGAGGAAATTCAATTGCAGATTCTGGGCAGAAAAGTTTTGGTTGCTCCCAGACCAGTGTGCAGGTCAGGAGAGGAATAAACACCTCTCCCTTGATTGTGCCACCTTAGAGGAACTGAGAACTTATGGATCCCCAGAATATACCCTCCTCTTGACAAAGGTCTCAAAAGTCAACTGGGAAAATGCCCCAAAAAGGGAGAAAAAATAAGACTATGGAAGGTTACTTTCTTGGAAAACAGGTATTTTCTTCCATCCTTTAGGATGAGGAAGAACAAAGCACAAAATCAGGGGAAGTCAAGACTTCTGTGTTGAAAACCACCAATATAAATATGCAATGGTCTCAGGCCATGAAAGAGCTCAAAAAGGATTTTGAAAATCAAGTAAGAGAGGTGGAGGAAAAATTGGGAAAAGAAATGAGAGCAATGCAAGAAAATCATGAAAAGCAAGTCAACAGCTTGCTAAAGGAGACCCCAAAAAATGCTGAAGGAAAAAAACACCTTTAAAAATAGGCTGACTCAATTGGGGAAAGAAGTCCAAAAAGCCAATGAGGAGGAGAATGCTTTAAAAAGCAGAACTAGTCAAATGGAAAAGGAAGTTCAAAAGTTCACTGAAGAAAATAGTTCTTTAACAATTAGAATGTAACAGATGGAAGCTAATGACTTTATGAGAAACCAAGAAATTACAAAATAAAACCTAAAGAATGAAAAAATAGAAGATAATGTGAAATATCTCATTGGAAAAACAACTGGCCTGGAAAATAAATCCATTAGAGACAATTTAAAAATTATAGGACTACCTGAAAGTCATGATCAAAAAAAAGAGCCCAGACATCATCTTTCATGAAATTATCAAGGAAAACTGCCCTGATACTCTAGAACCAGAGGGTAAAATAAATATTGAAAGAATCCACCAATCACCTCCTGAAAGAGACCCAAAAAGAAAAACTCCTAGGAATATTGTAGCCAAATTCCAGAGTTCCCAGGTCAAGGAGAAAATATTGTAAGCAGTCAGAAAGAAACAGTTTGAGTATTGTGGAAATACAATCAGAATAACACAGGATCTGGCAGCTCCTACATTAAGGGATTGAAGGGCTTGGAATAGGATATTCCAGAAGTCAAAGGAACTGGGATTAAAATCAAGAATCACTCAGCAAAATGGAGTATAATACTTCAGGGGAAAAATGGTCATTCAATGATACAGAGGACTTTCAAGCATTCATGATGAAAAGACCAAAACTGAATAGAAACTTTGACTTTCAAACACAAAAATCAAGAGAAGCATGAAAAGGTAAACAGGAAAGGGAAAACATAAAGGGCTTTCTAAAGTTGAACTGTTTATATTCCTACATGGAAAGATAATATTTGTAACTCGAGACTTTTTTCAGTACTTGGGTAGTTGGAGGGATTATGCACACACACACACACACACACACACACACGCATACGCACACACATAGACAGAGAACACAGGGTGAGTTGAATAAGAAGGGATGATACCTAAAAACAATAAAATTGAGGGGTGAGAGAGGAATATATTGGGAGGAGAAAGGAAGAAATGGAATGGGGTAAATAATCACACATCAAGAAGGCAAGAAAAAGCTTTTTCATCAGAGGAGAAAAGGGAGGATGTGAGAGGGAAAAAGGGAAGCTTACTCTCTTCATATTTGACTTGAGGGAATGACATGTTCACTCAGTTTGGTATGAAAGTATATCTTGCACTACAGAAGCGGACAAGTGGGGTAAGAGTGATGATAGAAGGGAGGGTAAATGGGAGAAGGGAGTAATCAGAAGTAAACACTTTTGGGGAGGGACAAGGTCAAAAAAGAGAATAGAATAAATGGGAGTCAGGATAGGATGGAAGGAAATAGAGTTAGTCTTACATAACATGACCATTATGGAAGTCTTTTGCAAAACTACACTGATACAGACTATATTGAATTGCCTGCCTTCTCAGTGGGGATGGGTGGGGAGTGAGGAAGGAAGAGAAGTTAGAATTCAATGTATTAGGAATGAATGCTGAAAATTGTTTTTGTATACAACTGGGAAATAAGAAATACAGGTAATGGGGTATAGAAATCTATCTTGCCTACAAGAAAAGAGAGAAGATGGAGATAAGGGAAGGGAGGAATGTGATAGAAGGGAGGGTATTTTGAGGGAAGGGGTAATCAGAATGCAAGGTGTTATGGGGTGGGGGAGAGGAGAGATGGGGAGAAAATTTGAAACTCAAAATTTTGTGGAAATGAATATTGAAAACTAAAAATAAATAAACATTAAAGAAAGAATACATGCAGAAGATTTTCCCTCAAAGTTGCACCCCCAGGTTCTAGGACTTTCAATCCTGGGATATGCTGCCGAGAATAGTAGAGCCTTAACCAATGGGGATATGTGCAGTCATGTTTGGGCTGTTGGCCCTGACTGAGAAAAGCTAAGGATGAATGAAGATGTAAGCTTTTTTATAAAACCAACAGTCTGACTCAGTGAAAACACATTGATTGGTTCAAGTCACTGAGTAACAATCCAGTAGGGATTAAACTTTGCAGAGCAAGTATATGTTGTTGTTGTTCAGTCATGTCCAACCCTTGGTGACCCCATTTGGGATTTTCTTGGCAAAGATACTGGAGTGGCTTGCCCTTTTCTTCTCCAGCTTATTTTACAGATGAGGAAACTGAGACAAACAGGGTTAAATGACTTGCCCAGAGTCACATAGCTATTAAGTGTTTGAGGCTGGATTTGAACTCATAAAGATGAATCTTCTTGATTCCAAACCCAATGCTCTACCCACTATGTCACCTAAGTATCCATGATGTACTTAACAGGTCTTATTTATAACCTACTCTCCACACTTCCTCAAAATAGCATCTCAGCTCTGAGTTCAATTTTGATGATTCCTCATTAATTTAGTACTCTCTATGGCTGACATTCATCCCTACCCAAAAGTCTCTTTGATAACATAAGAATATGACTAGTTTTTAGTTTTCTTCTAGGGGAATCTTAAGTAACCATTGCAAGAAATTGAGATCTACGAATGCATAGAAAATAGAACTAGTTTGTTGCATTTCGGAATCCAGAAAAGGTATGTCAAAGGTGACAGGGAGCCCATCTTGGACCCCATTTGGTCTCAGGGACCTCTGTAGTAACTCCTAACTAGAGTGCTAGTCCAGGACTGAATTATGCCCCATCCTCCCCTATCAGGGAAAGAAGAATTCGGCATCTCTAGAAAGCTGGCCCTACTCTTCCATATCTTCACAGTCTGGATGCACATCGTTCCAAGTCTGTCCTTCCACATCATGGTTCTCTGCCCCATTTTTCCTTGGCTCTGGCCTATCTCCTGGCTCTTGGGGTTGAGATTTCCTGTCATGCTGGTTCCTCTTTCTCCTCCAATCATCCTCTGTCACACAGCAATTGATGATTCCCAGACCACAAGGTATTATTCTTTCTCTTTGGTCCATTTGTTGCTTGGCTTAGCAGTGTCTCACTAATGGTGTCATTGTTGTCTACTTCACATTGTAGTAACCACCACCTCCACCTTGACTTTCCTTAAGGAGGTGCATCGCCCCTTTCAAATAAGACATACCTCTGGACCAGCTACTACACCCTAGCTCTGCGTGTACCCCAAAACCCTCCCACCCCACTGATTCCAAGTTCATCTCAATTAACAATCTGTGGCCCTCACTCCTAGCTGAGTGCTGGCAAATGACTTGCCTCTACCTCTTCCCTCCCTCAAGGAACAGGCACTGTACTCCCTATCCAGTCTATACCTGCCTATGAGTCTTTTTTTTTCCCCCTAGGCTGAGTCAAAAAATACTCACACTCCCTTTGGTTTAGCTATCTGATTCTCAATCCAGTACCTTACCATCTCCTCATAACTGCAGCTGGGCCATGCAAATTATTCTGAGGCTCAAGAAAGCACTATAAACATCAGAAATGGGCAAAGCTGGCAGCCTCTAAGTTATATGCATATGTCTTACCCCCTATTGGGTTATAAGGGGTGGGGAACCTGCAACCTCAAAGACCCTCTAGGTCCTCAAGCACCACCCTTTGAATGAATACAAACTTCAGACAACAAAACCTCTTAAAGGATTTGTACTGTGAAATTTAGATTCATCCTCAAGGCCACAGGTTCCCCATCCCTGCAACTCTTAAAAGGCAGAGATTCTGAATTCTGGCTAAATTCATTTCTATCTCCTTGATTTATAATAGTTATATATAGAACTTACTATGTGGCAGGCATTGTACTAAGCACTTTACAATTATAATCTTGTTTGATCCTCACAGTAACCCTGGGAGGTAATTTCTATGATTATCCCTATCTTACAGATGGGGAAGCAAACAAAGGTTAAGTGACTTGCCAAGGGTCACATAGACATAGCTAGTAAGTATCTGAGGCTGCAGTTGAGCTCAGGTCTTCCTGACTCCAGGCCCAGAATTCTATCCACTGAGACACTTAGGTAACTTAATACTCACTTTCCTCTGTGTAATCCGTGGTTATATACGTTAAATAGAGGAAAGACCCTAGACTAGTAGTTAGGAGATGGAAGTCCTAGTCCAGATTTTATTACTAACCAAATGTGTGGACTTAAGCAAGATTCTGAATAGTCATCTGGGTCTTGATTTCCTCTTGTGTAGAATTAAGCAGTTGTGCTATCATGGAGACCAGAACCTCTAGACTAAAAGTTCCCTATGGTTCCTGCTGTCTGGAAAATTCTAAGATCTTAGTTCCCCTTAGCCCTAGGTCTTATATCATGAATAAAGTTATTTCCCTCCTGGAACCATGTCTAGAAATTTGTGAAACAGGGGCAAGTACCAGAAACCACCCCTGGAGAAACCTACAAAAGTCCACCTACAGTCACTGAGACATTAGAACAAGATTGCTGCCTAGATGACCCACATTTGGGTAAGTGAGGCTGAGAGAAGAGGAGCTTGCTGCTGTGTTCTGGAGCTAGCATGGCCTGGCCAGAGAGAGCAAATTATTAAATTTTCAGTGTTAACATTGGCACCTCTGAAATCACTGGGCAAATTCTACAAATTAGGGCTTGATTTGTTATTTTGCTGTTTGTCTAGACTTAAGAAAGTGGTAGAGGAATTATCAATAAGGCAGATTAAAATACGTGTACCACAAAAGTTTACATTTTGATTTTTCCAGCTAAACATTTACCAGGAAAGTCCTGAGCTTACCTTAAGCCTATTATCAGATAATTTCCTATATTTACCAAATAGTCTTGCTAACTAGGTGCTAAGTTCTTTTGCTTTCATGCTTCTAAAAGACTATCAGTTGTCAGTACCCTCTAAATTTGGTGCCCTGGTACAGAACTCAGACCTCTCAGCCCTAGTTACATCTCTGCTTTCCCCCACAGGGAACTTGGTGGAGGGAAGTCCTTTTCTCCAGAATTGTAATATCACCTATCACCCTTTTAATCGTCTAAGTTCCTCATACTGGTTAAAGATCCAACCCCTCCAATGTTGGGACCCTGTGAGGCAGGGTCAGCTCTACATCCAGTCTCAGCAGGAAGCAGTTTCAGAAGCCAAGAACTTCATCCCTTATCCCAAAATATGCTGGGTCCCATCTGCTTAAAGGGAGACAGGGTGGGGCTCTTGAGTACATGTACTTGGGCCCCAGAATTCAGGCCAGGTAGAAAGGATGAATAGGACCCTGAAGGAGCATATTGCTAAGATTAAGGTTGAAACTGGCGAGACCAAAGGTGAGATGCTTTCCGTGTGGACAAATAGGACATTACAAGAGGGATTGTAGAAACAACAAAGAGGAGAGAAAGGGATTTCAGGGCCAGGGAAATAGAACAACTTTTAGAAGGAGACCAACCACACCGTGCCCAACATGTAGGAAGTACACTACACATTGGAGAGGCAGTTAAGGACATGTGTAGTCATATGCTTCAATGTTTTGCCGCCCGTGGAGTCCCACAACTATTAAAGACTGACAATGGCCCAGCATACACTGCTTCTGCCTTCCAAAAATTCCTTTCAGAATTCGGAATCTCTCATGTGACTGGGATCCCCTATAACCCCACAGGGCAAGCCATAGTAGAACATGCGAACCGCACCATAAAACGATATGTCCAAAAACAAAAAGGGGGAGTTTCAGGACCCAGGTGCACAGCACACAATCACAGGTTCATGGTACACAATCAATTTTTGGAAATTGGCACTGGTACTATACATATTTAATTTTTTAATCAATTGAAATTAGCACTTTACACAACCAATTTTTAACATTCGATGAGCACAGTCTTATGCCTGCCATGAAATACATGGTCAGTTCAGACAGACTGCTACAACATGATGCCATATTAACTTGGGGCAAGGGTTATGCTTGTATCTTTACAGGAGACAAGGAGATTTGGGCACCAGTGAAAAGACTACAGGTCGTACAGCACTGGGAAGAAATAACAGGGAGTCCACCAGAGAAAGAAGAGGAAACTACAACGCCTGAGCCATGAAATTAGTCAGCTGCATCTTACTGCTTCTAACAGTGAATCAGGCCGAGGACCAGTATTGGGCCTTGGGACATTAGTAGACATTTTAACTTTACAGGACTGGTGAAGGGTTATCCTTGGTGTTTGTATAAAAAATGTGACAAGGGATTGGAGTAATCAAGGAACTTTTTATGGAGGAAATGTAGCAGTTCAAGTGAGTGACAAATTTACGTGGTGTGCACAGATTACCTCTGGCATAGCCGCACAGGGTCCCAGTCACAAAGGGCAACTTAAGCTGTTCAGTTGGAGGCTCAATGGCACTGATTACTTGGATCCTAGTCAACTGAAAGTCAAAATAGGGCACAAGTACTGCCGAATGGTCAACAAAAGAGATGCAAATCTTATCGGTGTAAACATCACTAATACTGCGATATAGTATCCGTTTTTCAAACATTCACTGATTGTAGCACAGTACAATGCCAACAAATAGCACTTCATATGCATGACACCACTTATACAGACTCTTTGGTTTCATGCCACAATACTTCTGGGTACCCGCCAGACCTTGATGCTCCCGTTTTCCCCAGACAGGTCTACTCCTATAGAGGGATTTTTATAAGAGACATGGACAAGATAATGTTGGCTATAGGAGGAACTACAGTACTGGGAACAAGTTCGTACTCCAGTCTCAGGGAAGGATATATAGATGTGATGAATAATGTCACCTTGCAGGGCCGAGTGTATTTGGGAAAAGATTACGTTTTCCTTTGGGATAAAACTGGAAACAGTTCAACGTTAACACACTATAATATTCATACCAATGTTTTCAGTCTCACACGTGTTACTTGTGACATACAAGAATGTATGGGTTCCAACATGAACAGTGTGTTGTATATTGTCACTAGACCCAAGTATGCCCTGATTGTGGTGGAGGCGGGAGGATGGTACGAGAGCCTGGCAGAACATAGCTTAATAGAATTAGGAAAATCCATAAGTCAAGACATTGGTCATAGAGCAAAGAGATGCATTTCCTGTGTAGTGTTAGGACTTTCTTTACTGATTGATTTCATATTATCTTCTGTCGCTGTTGCTGCAAGTGTTAGAAATATGCAAGATACTATTGTGAATGCACACGATGTTCAGGAATTAATGCTTAATGTATCAATGGGATTTAGGGAACAATTGAGGATGGATCAAGAATTCTACCAGGCCATTCAAATGCTAAAATCTGATGTCATAGCCATTGGGGATGAATTACAGGCCCTAGAAACACAATTTGGCTTTAAGATGTGATTACAGATATCGTCATTTTTGCACGATGAACAAATTGTATAGTGATACTGAGTTCAATTGGGAAGAAATAAGAGCTCAGCTGCCTGGTTTAACACTCGCCAACGTTTCAAGTGAAATGAAACCGTTGGAGCAATTGGCATTGCATATAAATACTCAGGGGACGAGAAAAATTAATACCTGAAAATTTTGTTTCAGACATGATGCAATTTTTTGGTCAGTCCACTTCATTGTTTAAATGGTTAGGTCTGTTGTTGTCAGGAGGTATTGTTCTTTTGATTGTTATATGCCTTATACCATTATGTCTCAAATGTGCCCTACGAACTGTAAAAGATGCAATGTGGATGCTTACTGAAAATCATTTCAAAATAAGGGATGTTCAAGCACGTGAAGGTCACCAGGTCTAAAACTAAAAGGGGGAGTTGTAGGGGTGCTGACCACCACGCCACTTAGGACGCCACACTGACGGACATCAGGTAAACTGAGTCTGGTGCAGGGAAGGGTGAACAAGATGGTGCTGGAAGGGATGGCCCCACCCTTGTTTTGACCTGAGATTGTATGAGTATGGCATTCATGTGCTATGTGGCATATCCAGGTACAGTTCCGGGTGCTGGGTGTGGGATTATACTGTATATGGTAAAATATTATATGATAGGTCCTAGGAAGGTGGATGGAATGCTTACGTATACTGAATCTATATAACCAGAGTGCTTGCCTGAATAAATCGGAGTTGCTTCCTGACCCGCTCTCCCGCCTCATTCTTTTACTTGCAAGCTCCACAAGAGGAGGAGTGGCCTGCTGGACAGGTATAAGACTTATTCCTCTCTGTGTGCTATGCCATTACCATAGTATAGAAGTACACTATCTCTTTTCCTTCTGCAGAGTTTGTTCCACTACTGTCATTTCTGGCTAGTTTTCTTTTTACTTTGTGTTCATTCAACTCCCCCTTGCAATCCATCTTCTCCATTTAATCTTTTTTTCTTCTTGAGGCCCCCACTTTCAATTTTGCCCAATTTCTCCTCCCCCCAAGTGCTCTTCCTATTTATTTAGCAGATGTTACCATCTCAATTTCATTTCCCCTTTCACTCTGGGAGCTGGAGGCTGGCCCAGCTATGTCTGTCTCCTTTATGGTATGACTTGATTTGGGGCAATTTATATAGATCCTTATTTTATACAGAGATAACAAGCTGCCCCCTCCCATTTATTTTTTTAATTTTAACAGAAACCACTGCTGGATCCAAGTTTTCCACTCCTGAAAATCCTGTTTCTGAGATCCCAGAGCTCAGAATCTTCAGCCATCTTTTACATCAGCAAAATCCCATTTCTGGAGCTGAATGAGAAGCACTCTGATTCATGGTTAACCTTGCTCTCCCTTTGCAATAACTCTCCTATTAATCCAGAAAGCTCTGCTACTGTTTATTCAAGTCAGATTTGCATGAGGCTTTCCTGGTGCTTGAAACAGACCTATCCTTGCCCAATTGCCATCTATCTCTTCCTTCTGTAGTAGAGAATCTCCTTCTGTTTAAGGCAAGAGCCTTTGCAAGCTATTTTTACCTCCTCTGACTAGGGGATGCAGCCTGAACCCTTTCCCCAGGGAAAGCCTTTCTAGAATCATTTCTCAGTCACCCAAGACACCCAGTTTTCTCCTTTCTAGCAAAAGTGATCTTATGGGCTCTTACTAAAGCAGCTTAGGATAGCTGAAAGATCCCAGGAGAAACTTGGGTTGGAATATCACCTCTTACGTTTCCTGGCTGTGTGACCCTGGGCAAGTCCCTTTACTGTTTCCTCATTTGGGAAATGGGTTGCATAGTTCTAGCAACTTCAGGATTGTTAGTGGGTTCAAAGAATATAATATATGCAAAGTGTTTTGTGAATCTTTAATCACAGTGTGATTGCCCAGCTGTTATAATAACCTCAGACCTGTTGTTATTCTATTACCTTTTTATTGCATTTTATCTTTGTGGTCCAATTTATTTTCACTTCTAATTCACAGGAGCTGAAATATCAATCCTGAGCCTCCTGCATTGGGAATACTGCACTAAGGTCAGAGTATGATAGAAAGCTTGGAAACAGCATTGTCTCTGACTTGTCAGAGCCTGCAATCTGCCAGGGAGAGAAGCCACATGCACAAAAATTATAATACAAATGAATAGGTTAAGTTATAAAGACAGGTAGGTGAGAAATGTCATGTGGGGGCTAAGGGGAGGTCTAAGTGGCCTAAGGACCATTATACCTTAGAGAGGCCTTGTTGCAGGAGATAACATTTCACCAGGGCTTTACAAGATGGATGGAGGCCAGCGCCAGTCATCCTGGCCAGAGTCTTACAACCAGACTCTGATGTCTTGGGAGGAAAGAATGAGGCTGGTGACTTTACCCAGCCCTGCTTCACTTAAATCCAATTCACTTGCAAGTCAAGACATCACCCTGCTAATGTGATTGGTCCTCTGAGAATGAAAGATAAGCAACAAAAGATCGATAGAAATAACAAGTGGAGGGAACAAGACAGTCGAAGACATGGAGAGCGGCAGAAGCAGAAACTCAGAGATGGGAAGTTAAGGCTTGGCTGCAGTATTCAACATCTGGAGAGAAGAGAGGTGAGATCACAACTGGAAAGGCAGGTGGGGGCCAGATTTCAGGAGTCCTTAAAGTCTAGACTGAGGAATTTATGGTTGTAACTCTGACATTCTATAGTTTTGGTGCAGGAGCATAGATTTGGAGTCAGACCAGACCTCAGAGGCCAGCTACTTCAGTGTCTTCATTTTACAGTGAAAGAAAATGCAGCCCAGGGAGGTTTTGTGACTTAGCCAAGGTCACACATCTGAGCAGATTTTTGAACCCACATCTTCAGGCCCCAGAGCCCCGGGACTGCATCATGCTGCCTCCTAGAAGCAGAGTAGTCTCAGAGGCATTATTAAAGACACTCTATTTCCTCTCTCCTCAAAAGGTCCTATAGCAAGGATCCTTGATGTTTTGTGTATAGCATGTGTGTATGTGCATGTGTATGTATGTGTGTGCACATGCATGAGAAGCTTGTGGATCCTTTCTTGGAATAATGTTTGTAAGCTCATAAAATAAAATACATATAATTAAAAAGGAAACCAATTATACTGAAATATATTTTGGTGTTGTTCAGTCATTTTTCAGTTATGTTCAACTCTTCATGACCCCATTTGGGGTTTTCTTGGCAAAGATACTGGAGTGATTTGCCATTTCCTTCTTCAGCTCATTTTACAGATGAGGAAACTGAGGCCAGCAGTGTTAAGTGACTTGCCCAGACTCACACCGCTAATAAGTATTAGGGGCCAGATCTGAACTCGGGAAAAGGAGTCTTCCTTACTCTAGGCCTTGTATCCTCTATACCACATAGCTACAAAATATAATTATCAAAATATTGATAAAAAAAGCAAATTCAGAGACCCTCCTGGAATCTACAGATGAACCTCAGGATCTATGGGCCCCAGGTTGAGGATCCTTGCCCTATAGGCAGATTGAATTATAGCAAGGAACAACTGAAAGGTTTTGATCAGATGAGTGACAGGACCAGATCTGCTTATAAGATCATGTTGGCATCTCCATGGAGCTGGAAAGCCTCCATGGACAGTAGTGAGAACCTGCACCAAACTGGTATCGATGAGAAGAGAACAGAGCGCTTGGGTGGCAGGGTCAATGCCTGGGTAGAATCAATAAGGCTTGGAAATAGATCAGTGGATGAAAGGCAAAGGAGAAGGGAGAACCATAAGTAAACTTAATTATGTACTATACAAATGGAAGCTATCATTATTATTATTTAATTGTTAACGATTTAAAATTCTCTGAAATAGAGATCAGACAGTACCAGAATGGGAGCTTCAGGGCAGCAGACAGGCTATGTCCCTGGAAAGCTCCAATTAACTCTGAAGAGTCTCTTTTAGTTCCCCCATAACAGAGCATCTGTTTTAGCCTCTGATGTTCCCCTTGACTTGATGAGCCCCTCTCTTGGGGAATATGACTGTCCCAAATCTAAAATCGCGGTTCCTGAAGGAAGCTGACATTCTCTCTCTCCTTCTCCTTCAAAAAGGAAGAGAGAGTTGAATCTTGGAGACAGCTCAGGAGAACTCCTGGAGTCAAGTAGTCATTCCTATATCTACAGGCATTCAGAGGCAGCTAGGTGGCCCAGTGGATAGAGGGCTGGACTTACAGTCATTGTAGATCTGAGTTCATCTGGCCTCAGATGCTTACTAGCTGTGTGACTCTGGGCAACTCACTTAACCCGTTTGACTCACTTTCCTCCTTTGTAAAATGAAAATAATCAAAATTGTCCTCAACTGTAAAATTGGGGTAATAGTAAAACCTATCTCTAAGTATTGTTGCAAGACTCAGTTGAGATAATACTTGGGAGGCCCTTAGCAGAGTGCCTGGCAGATAGTTGGCACAATATTCATGAATATTCAAGTTAGTTATTATATGAAGTCATCTGTAAACTCCCATCCAATGCATCTGTAACTGTCTGAAGTTAGCCATTCAGACCATACCAAGAATTATGAAAGAAGTAGATTGGAAGCCCTTCTCAGAGGTCTCCCCAGTCCAATTCCCTTACAAGTTTAATTCTAGAAAATAACCCACAGACTCTCACATCTTCTTAGAGGGCATTTTGGAAAGAGACAAAGTAGTAGATCTGTACCTTTTATTATAATCATCTGATACTGTCCAGGACTCAGCATAGTATAATGAAAATAACATTGGTTCTGGAGTTGGAACATTTGGACTCTGATTTGTCTCTGATGCCTATAATATGTGTGTGACCTTGGAGGAGTCATTTAACCAGAGAATATCAATGTGTTATTAATTAGTGTTATTAATATAGGATAATATATTAATATTCATAGAACAAGAATGTATTTCTTTCATTCTGATTCAGTTTTCCATTAGGACTGACATGATTCATAATAGAGAGACCCTTGTCTTCTTATATGCATTCTGATCCCTCTTGGGTCTAGAAGCAATAAAGTTCCATTCAGTTACTGCCTATTTTCTAACTCTTTTTTTGCTGATATCAGCATTTCAAGAGATTCAAATGCCAGCACTGACAAAGCTTCTGCCAAAGCTTCACTCATGGGAAATCTGAATTGGGAAGATCGCTTCCCTATGGATTATTTTTTCAAGAGATTAGCTACTTAAAGAGGAAAGTATCCAGTTCAATTCTTTTATCATCACAATCTAATGAACTATCGCGTCTGAGAGAAGGCTAAGGGAGGTTTCACTCGCTTTCTCACCCTGGGGCAGCTGGCGTCCAAAAGCTAATGAAGCAGGATGATAAAGACCCTCAGAGGCAGGGCCTGGAGCTCCGATGGCTTTCTCACTTTTGCCTTACAAAACTTCACAGTGAACCCATCAAACAATGTTGTTTCCTGTCTCCAAACCCTATAGCCAGGTTGGATGCAACAGAGGATTAGGTGCTCTGGGTTGGGGTAGGGGGATAGAATGCGGTAAGTCAGCATAGAGAAGTTTGGGGGACAGTTTGCATGCACTTAAAAGAAAAACCCGAGAGACTGGATAGAAGGAAAACATGACGAGGCACTGGGCACACTGACCGGAAATCTACTGAACATTCAAACTAAGCACTTCCTTTTCTTTCATATCTTTTTTTAGTGATTCTGGCTGGGTTCCTAATTACCAGCAGAGCAGAAGAGGAAGGAAGCAAGTACTAATCTTCATGGGTGGATATGTTCTCTTAGATCGGTTTGGTTTTAGCCTACATTTTAATATTTTCTTTTCCTCTTATTCCTTTTGAGTTGCAAGCAAATTTCTTTAACTGACAAATCCCACGTTTCTGAACTAGGTAACATAGAGCCAGAGTAGGTGCAGAGTATTTGGAACCTTTGCATTTTTATAATGCAATCTGATTTTTAATTAAACAGAACATTTCCCATTGTGTTATCTCCTTCCCTGGCCACTGCTTCCTCTCAAATCTGACTTATTGGGAAATATCCAAATTCCTTATCTCTTCTGGTTCTTCTTTTAACCAGATGTTATACAATCTGGTTAAAGCAAAGGTGACTTAAAACTTTTCTTTCTTTCTGATATGTTGTCATGTAGGTGATTAATTGTGTCTGACTCTTCATGACCCTCTTTGGGATTTTCTTGGCAAAGATACTGGAGAGGCTTACCCATTTCCCTTCTCCAGCTCATTTTTATAAATGAGGAAACTGAGGGAAATAATGACTTGTGGAGTGACTTGCCATTTCCTTCTTCAACTCATTTTTACAGATGAGAAAACTGACTTGTCCAGGGTCACTAGAGTGACTTGCCATTTGCTTCTCCAGCTCATTTTTACAGATGAGGAGACTGAGGCAAACAATGAATTGTCCAGGGTCACACAGCTAGTAAATGTCTGAGGCTAAATTTTAGCTCAGGCCCTCCTGATTCCAGGACTGACATTCTATGCACTGTGCTCCTCTTTCTAATATTATATAGAAGACTAAATATGCATTTCTGTCTGAACAGTGTAAGTCTGTGCTTGGGTTCAGCATACCCACCAAGTCAAAAGTTAAAAAAAGTGAAGAGACAGAGGACCAAGAGAAGCAAGATGGTGAATAGGGTGGAAAGAATTTTTCTCCAAGTTTAACTTACCCCTGCCTATTCCCCTGAACTCCATATGTAATGACTTAGTCATGGCAAGGAGTAATCCGAGGTCCCTGCCAATGACAGAACATCAAAAGTAAAAGCATTGGCTCTGTAGCTACTGGCTTCTCCCAAATCCATGCCTTATGCTTTAAGGAAGAACTGAGACCCAGATCCAAAGTTCCTGAGCTGTTCTTAGAAATACCAGCTCCCATATATGCTAGAAGGTGAGTACCAGCTGTCCCTATGTCCCTTTGTCTACTCAGAGGGTAAGTAGTTGGTTGGATGGGGGCAGAGGGCAAAGTTAAATAAACAGACCCATGTCTTTCTTAAACCCCTTAAGTTGTATCTATATATTTAGATAGAATATCTATAAGGATAGATATAGCTAGGTCTCATTTGTATCTATATCTAGATAGAAAAAAATCAACATAGATCAATATATCTATGTAGATATACAGATAGTTCTATATAGATGTCTATAGAGATATATTTATAGAGCTATATGTAGTGCTATTAGATATATCTGTATAAATTTCTATCTATATAGAATTATATACATATAAGTATAGACATGTCTGTAATTGTATTTATTATCTGTAATTGTATTTGTTAGTATGTATAAATATCATATTACATTATGAAATATAAAATATATATCTTATATATTTATATTATATTTACATAGCTATAGGAATTTAGACATATTTCTAGAGCTATATACACTTCCATAAGATATATCTATACAGATAAATATCTCTATAAAGATATCAACAAATATATGAATATCTATAGATATTTATCTTATGTATCTATACACAAATCTACATAGGGAGATATAAGTTGTCTAAATATATAGGGTGGTATATAAAATAGATGTCTGCAGAGATTTGCAGATATCTGTAGGGATATCTAGAAATATTTATCTATCTTATTTATCTATCTTTATCTCTATCAATATATGTGTAAATCTATATATAGATACAGTTTATCTAACTATACGTAGGCTATATAGATGTATGTGCTTCACATGTCTATCACCTAGTATACTCTAAATAGATACTTTTAACCAAATAGCCTTCATGTCCTAATGAGGCACTAGAGTAAGACTTTAGTGAAGGAATATGATTCAGATGTAGAGAGCTGGGTAGCACAGTGGCGAGGGTGCCAGGTTGAGGGTCAGGAAGACCTGAGTTCAAATATGGCCTCAGACACTTACTAGCTGTGTGACCCTGGGCAAGTCATTTAATCCTGTTTACCTCAGTTTCCTCATCTGTAAAAATAGCAAACCACTCCAGTATTTTTGCCAAGAAAACCTCCAATGGGGTCATGAACAGTCAGACACACCTGAAAAGTAACTAATGAACAAAACTCATTAAGTTGTTGAACCTCAGAGAGGTTAAGTGACTCCTCAGGGTCGCTTAGGCAGGATTAGAACCTTAGTCTCTTTTGAACTCCAAGTTCAGGGATCTTTTCATAAAATTGCCATAACAAATCTTTGTTGAATTTAATTTACAAAATGTATGTGTGTTTGCCCTTCGTTGCTGAAGAAGACCATGCCATGAGAGAGATGATGACATTACTTGCACTTGACTTTGTTTTGAGTGAGGGAGGGCCGTGCAGGTCACCAGGCTCACTTCTCCTCCAGAGCCATATGAATCCAGTGATTAGATATTCATCAGGATAACTGGAGATGACCCAGGATGAGGCAACTGGAGTTAAGTGACTTGCCCAAGGTCACACAGCTAGTGAGTGTCAAGTGACTGAGGTGAGATTTGAATTCAGGTCCTCCTGACTCCTGTGCTGGTGCTCTCTCCATTGCACCACCTAGCTGCCCCAATTTATAAAATAACAACTCAATGAAGATGAGATATCCTAACATATGCAGTTTTCAGAATTTTACTGTCACAGAGAGATAAAATCTAGGATGCATAGAGATGTACTCTAGGATCTGAATACCTTCCTTGCTGCCCCAAGATGGGCTCCCTCCTTCATTCCTTTCTCTCCTGATGAGGCATCTCTCAGGTCCTTTTGCCCCAAACAGGGGTCTTGACTGGTCCATAGTTTCTCTGTGTGTGTGTGTGTGTGCGCGCGTGTGTGCGTGTGTGCTTGAGTGCGTGTGTGTGTATCTGTCTGTCTGTCTGTCTGCCTCTCTGTCTGTCTCTGTCTTTGTCTCTGTCTGTCTCTCTGTTTCTGTCTCCCTCTTTCTTTCTGTTTCTTTCTCTCTGTGTCGCTCCTTGATATTTCTGTTTTCTGCCATAGCTCATCCTTTACCTTCTGTTTCTCCTTTCACTGGTTGCCTTGGGACTACCTGGTCTTGGATCATCTCTCCATGATCCCACTCTCTCACCTTCCAAACTCTTGCAATCTCTGATTCTGAGGTAGCTCCCTCCTTTTAGACAAAATTCTTGAGGCACAGCCAAGATTTTCACCCTTTGGCTTCAAGTCAATTGAGAAGTGCTCTTATCTAACAGATAATTACTTTTGAGTGGAGTAGAATAAATCAATGCATCCCCACCCTTCAGTTGTGACCAAGGTTCATTCAAATGTAAAATAGTGGCTATCTCCTCCTCTAGGTCTGCTTTTCCCCTCAGACTCAAGACACCAAGGAGGGAACTAGGACTTCCCTCAAATCTTGCCACCTGCAGCCCAGCTTTGGTGAAAGAAGTTCTCTTTGTAGATCATAAAAAGGGAAAAGGATCCTCATGTACAAAAATTTTTATAGCAGCTCTTTTTTTGGTGGCAAAGAATTGGAATTTGAGGGGATGCCCATCAATTGGAGAATAGCTGAATAAATTGTGGTACACGAATGTAATGGAGCACTACTATTGTTCCATAAGAAATGGTGAGCAGGTGGACTTTAGAAAAACCTTGAAAGACTTGTTATGTACTGATGCTTAGTGAAGTGAGCAGAACCAGAAGACACTATACACAGTAATAGTAACATTATGCAAGGACCAACTTTGTTAGACTTAGCTCTTCTGAGCAACGCGATGATCTAAGACAATTCCAAGAGACACATGATGGAAAATGAACATCCAGAGAAAGAACCATGGAATCTGAATCCAGAGAGAAGCATTCTATTTTCTCTTTTGTTTTTTTTTGTTTTTCTTTCTCATGGTTTTTCCCTTTTGTTCTGATTCTTCTTTCACAACACGACTAATATGAAAATACGCTCAATATGATTGTTTATGTATAGCCTATATCAGATTGCATGCTGTCTTGGGGTAAAGGAGGATGGGGGGAGGTGCAGAAATTTAGAATTCAAAATCTTATAAAAGTGAATGTTGAAAACTAAAAATTAAATAATTTTTAAAAGTTCTCTTTGTATCCAGAGGAATGACTCATTAAGAGATTGTTTCTGTACCCCCACCACCAACCCCCCAGATGCTTTCCCTACCCCACTGACACACTGCTGACCTTTAAAGAGTTATATTCTCTTATTCCTCCCTCCTCATAACTTTGCTGTAATTCCTTCCACCAAGACATCATTCCCTCTTCCTCTTTTATTTTTCTATTGAATTAATCCTCTCTGTGGTGGTATTTTCCCACACCTCCTCCCATATGGCTTCCTCTTATACTCCTATACCACATCCTGTGACATCAACCCACCTCCAAGCCCTTGGAAGGGGTGGGTGTGTGTGTTTGTCCTTGTTGTTGAAGAAGACCATGCCATCAGAGAAATGATGACATGACTTGCACTTGACTTCGTTTTGAGTGAGGGAGGGCTGTGTGGGTCACCAGCCTCACTTCTCCTCCAGAGCCATTTGAATCCAGTGACCAGATATTCATCAAGATGACTGGAGATAACCCAGGATGAGGAAATTGGGGTTAAGTGACTTGCCCAAGGTCACACAGCTAGTGAGTATCAAGTGTCTGAAGTGAGATATGAACTCAGGTCCTCCTGACTCCTGCACTGGTGCTCTATGCACTGCACCACCTAGCTGCCCCAAGGGATGAATGTAAATTCTGGGAGTATGATGGGGTGGGAAGAGCAATAGATCCAGAAGAAATGGGAATCCTGCCTGCCATTTCTCTCTCTGTGGCCTTGGTTGTATTCTCAGAGATGCAGTTTCCTCACCTAGAAAATAAAGTGAACCCAAACCAGAAGTTCTAACATTTTGTGTATCATGGATGCCTTTGGCAGTCTGGTAAAACCGTTTCTCAGAATAATGTTTATTATGGTTTTTTTGAAATTCATAATTGAAGAAAATGCTCAGTGTTGGTTAGAAGTTAGTGAAAATAGAGATACAATTTTTTTCCCCTCTGAGTTCACAGATTTTCACCTCCCCTGTCACTATACCCCAACCCTTCTCAAAATCCTTCCCTGGGCTAATGACCCCCAAATTAAGATTAGATGGTTTCTATGATCCTTTGTGACTCAAAATCTATTCTTCCAAGTGTTAAAAGGTCCTTCTTTGTTTCTGCCTCAGGATTTCTCAGTTCATTATCCTCCCTTAGAAACTTTATGAAGTATCTCCTTCATGGTCAGTATTGGATTGGGACTGAGGGGGAGCTGGGTTCAAATCCAAATTCAGATACTGACTAGCTGTGTGACCCCTGATAAGCTGCTTAACCTCTCTAGGCCTCATGTGCAAAATTAAGAGTTTGGACTGGTTGTCCTCTAAGATCTTTTCTAGCTTCAAATCTATGATGCTGAGCCACCAGCTTTTCATCAATCCACCATAATTCAGCTTTTAGATACCACCATGAAAGCTGGCACCATTGTTCATTAGCCATATAACATTAGGCAAATCACGTAAACTCTGGGGACTCTCAGGGTCATAGAATTGGGAAGTGGGGGGAAAGTCAGAGATTATCTAATCTAATTCCCCTCATTTTACAAATGGAGAAAGTGAGGTCCAGAGAGGTTATGGCCTACTCATTATCACATAGGTAGTATTGGTAGGACTTGAACTCAGGTCCTCTATCTCTAAATTCATTGCTTTCTTTTTCTGGGAAATGGGGAGAGAGAGAGAGAGAGAGAGAGAGAGAGAGGAGAGAGGGAGGGAGAGAAGATTTTCTGAAGAAAATATGGCTACATGTTGAAATTGTTATAGTTTTTAAAAGGAAAGCAAGCACTACAAAACACATCTCCAGTTTCATGTGCAATCTTCTATTTCTCTTCTATAGATATGGAAATGCCCATTTTATTTGGTGTTTGTTAAGTTCTAAATAAAAATCCGTTTTCAAAAAGAGAAGGAAGCATTATACAAGCATTAGTCTGAAAAAAACTCTTCCTTCCCAAACCACCCAGCAAGGAATATCATATGAGAAATGCTATGGTGAGTGGATGTGTGCGGGGACTGAGGGGGAGGGAGAGTAGAAGGAGGGTTTTACAAAGGAAGGAAATACAGAACATTTATCCTCAACATGTACCAAGGAATCAACCAAATTAATCTGGGGCCCATATTGGGGTTGAGCAATAGCTTTCCTTGGATCTGAACACAAGTATCTAGAGATGAGTGGGGAAAAAGCAAAAGAATGAACTTAGTTAATGTGTCAGATAACTATAGTAAGTCACATAGTGATGACGTTTTTTAGCCTCATTTTCAAATGCAAATACTTGTAGAATTTTCACATAAATGACAAAATAGTTTTTAAAAAAGAATGAACTTAGTAGGCTAGGAAAGCTTGCTTGCTGCGTGCTGCTTAACAAGGCCTAGAAACTTCTGGGTTCCAGATGAATGCACTTGAATAAATTGTACTGTTTTTCTTTCTGTTTCACTGTGTAAAATACTTAATTAAGGAACAACATTTGGTGCTTACTTGGTTGCTTTCTGCTTGGGGCTGGCAAGATAGCAAAAAAGCTAGGAGCAGGAAGTAGTGAATGAGGTACAAGGAGGCCTCCACTGTTCTGACTCACCATTAATCTTTTCCCTCCATCCCTTTGGTTGGTAAGAGCAACAACTTTGGTAAGAACAAAATTTCCCCACAGAAGAAATGCCCATGCCAGAAGGGAAGATGGGAAATTATGTGTGCACTAGCCTTATCACAGAAGTCGAAAAATTGGCTGAAGGCCATGCTTGGCACTAAGACTTGTTTTGGGTTGTTTCATGGGTTGTTTTTTTTTTTTCCTCTTGGCATCATTTGCTTCTCAGGAGTGACTGTCTGCATTCAAACCATGACATGTGTGAAAAGCAATCTCCAGCCAAAAGTGATTGGCAGTACCTTGGTTTAAAAATTCATAAGCTGTGAAAATCCTTCAGGGCTGTACGTTATGGTCTTCATATCCTGAAAGTGCTTTTAGAACTTTGAAGCCAGGAGGTTGGCTAGATCAGGGATTCTTAACCTGGAGTCCATGAACTTATTTTTAAAATACTTTGAAAATTATATTTCAATATAATCAATTTTCTTTGTAATCTTTGTATTTTATTTTATGCATTTAAAAACATGATTCCTGATAAAGGAGCCATGGGCTTCCTCAGCTTACCACAGACAAAAGCTAAGACCCTGTAAGCAGGATGATCTCTCAGGTTGTTTTTATTTCTAAATTCTATAATTCCATTAATCCCCTCATTTTACATATATGGAAAGATTGTCCCACAGAGGCAAAATGAGTTATTGAAAAATCTCATAGCTTTAGGGAAATGGCCCAAATTTACCACATTTCAGTCCATCACTCTTTTTATGATACTATTTTCTTTAATGAAGTCAATTTTGATGCCTTTTTTGAGATGGTAAGCATTATTGTTAATTATGAACATTTTATTCAAATAACTATTTATTTATAAAATAAATATTTATAAAATACCACCTCTGACACTTACTACCTCCATATCCTGCGGCTAGTCATTTAAACTGCTCTGTGAACCCATTTCCTCTTCTGTAAAACAAGGGGGTTGGGCTACATGGCATCTATTATCCCTTTCAGTTCTGAATAAATTATGCTAGACACTGCCATGTACAATATTCTATGCACAATCTGAATGGATAGAAGGTCTCTACAGAGGTCCCAGGATTTAGAGACAGAACTAAGATGATGGAATATAGGCTGGGACCCAGCTGAGTTTTCTCAACATTTTCCTCCAAACAACTTTAAAATAGCCTTAAATCAAATTTAGGAGTGGCAGAGTCAACACAAAGTCAGAGGAAGATATTTTTCCAACCTAAGACAACTTAGGAGGTCTGCAAAAGAAGTCAGTAACAGTGGGGCAGGTACAGGCCCGGGGATGTGGCAGGAACACCAGTGGTGGGCCTTGGATCTGATCATGACAGCAGCACCTTCAGGAGCTCTCAGCTCAGAGACAGTAAGGGGCTAGACAACTGACCAGAAAGTTTTACAGGGGACCCTTTGCTGGCACTGGGTGCAGCTGGTGCTGATTGGCAACTCTATTGCCCATAAGCAATTCTGGATTGGAGTTCCAGGGTGAAAAGGAGGCTGGGGGTCGGTCACAAGGGAGCAGAGGCCCTAGCCACAGTTCCAGTTCCAAGAGGAGTGCTGGCACTCATGGTTGCAGAGGAGCAGGGGCCCTTCCTGGATAAGGACCAAAGTACAGACTAGGAGAGCAATGACCAAACCTCTCCCAGGAACAGACCACCATGGAAGCACCATAAATTTACAACCCCCTAGAACTAGTTCTGAAAATAGCCACACAGAAAAGCCTCAAGCTTGGCACAGTGCCTTCCCACCCTGAGATGAGCAGATCCTAACTTTATTTCAAAGCTCAAAGTGAAGAAATAGGTTGGGAAAATGGGCAAACAAACAAAAGAACTAAACTGCAAAAAGTTCCTAAGGTGGCAAGGAAGACCAAGACATAAACTTAGACACAAACAACAATGTGAAAACAGTTACAAATAAAGCCTCAAAGAAAAAAAGCTAATTGAACCCAAGGCCAGCAAGATTTGTAGAAAAGTTAAAGAAAGAGATATGGGTAGTAGAGGAAAAAACGGGAAAAGAAATGAGTGATGCAAGAAAATTGTGAAAAAAAGAATTAACAACTTGGTAAAAGAGGCACAAAAAAAAAAATACTGAAGAAAATACCACCTTAAAAAATAAAATTACCTTAATGGCGAGAGGCATAAAAATTCACTGAAGAAAATAATTCCTTAAAAATTAAAATTGGGCAAGTGAAAGCTGATAACTCCATGAGACATGAAAAAACAATCAAACAAAACCAAAAGAATGAAAAAATAGAAGAAAATGTAAAATATTTCATCAGAAGAACAACTGACCTGGAAAATAGATCCAGCAAAGATAAGTTAAGTATTGGACTACTTCAAAGCCAAGACCAAAAAAAGAGCTCAGACATCATATTTCAAAAATTTTTGTAAAGGAAAACTGCCCTGATATCTTAGACCCAGAGGGCAAAATAAAAATCAAAAGAATTCAGTGACCACCTCCTGAAAGAAATCCCAAAATGAAAACTCCCAGGAATATTATAGCCAAATTTCCAGAGCTCTCAGGTTAAAGAAAATATTGTAAGCAGCCAAAAAAGAAACCATCCAAATATTGTAGAGCCACAATCAAGATCACACAAGATTTAGCAGTTTCTGTGTTAAAAGAATGGAGGCTTTGAGATATGATATTCCAGAAGACAAAAGAGCTAAAATTACAACCAAGAATAGCCTACCTAGCAAAACTTATTTTTAATCCTTCAGGATAAAAAAAAATGGATATTTAATGAAATAGAGGACTTCCCAGCATCCTAAAAAAAAAAAAAAAACAATAGCTGAAGAGAAAATTTGACATTCAAACAGAGGATTCAAGAGAAGTATAAAAGGATAAATATGAATGAGTAATCATAAGGGACTCAATGGAGTTAAACTGTTCATATTCCCATATGGAAAGATGATACATATAATTATTAGGACAGTTAGAAGGAGATAGCATAGAGACAAGGCATGGGTGTAACTCGATCATGTCAGAGTGATCTCCAAAAAAAGAATATAGGGGTAAAGAAAAGGAATGTAGGGAGAAAAAGAGAAGAGGGAAGGGAGAAGTAAAATGAGACAAATTTTCTCGTATAAAGGACACATGCAAGTCACTTAACTCTGTTTGTGTCAGTTTCCTCATCTGTAAGAATGAGTTAGAGAAGGAAATGGCAAACCACCCCAGTATCTTTGCCAAAAAAACCAAACAAACAAACCCTAAATGGGGTCATAGTCAGACACAGCTAAAATGACTCAACAATAATGATGATCACATGGCATAAAGTATAGAGGAGGAAAAGAGAGATCAAGGGAAATCTAACAGAAAGCTGAAGTGACCAGACACTTATCTTACTCATGTAGCAGTTTGAACTGACTCCTTTGTGAGGCCATAGGATATTAACATAATCTCATAAAATTAGCTCGCGCTCTGAGCAGACAGGTACTCCACTCATTATGACTTCCATCTCCATAATATGGGGTGGCTACAGAGAGTTCTCTGAAATGAGTCTGTTCTCAGTCTTCCTAGCACGGATACCAAATAACCATGTTCTGTCTCACAGGAAGCCACCCAGAAATATGCCTGGTTTTTGCTAGTCTGTAATGAAGAAGCAAAATAACCCACAAGCAACACTTGTAAGGAAAAATAATGAAAACTTTCTTATGAATCTGTAGATAGGAAAAACACTGGATTCTGTGGTTCCCTTGGTTGCCTGAAGGTCTAAAGCACTTTGGGCAGAAAAGAGTAGAAGACATAATGAGTACAGGGGAGGGACTGTTGCCTTCGTAGTCAGTGAATATGGGTTCAGACCTCAGCTCTGCCATTTATTTCCTCTTTGATCTTGGCTAAATTGCTCAATCTTTCGGAACTTCCGTTTTTTCATTCATAAAATGAGGGGATTAGATTAAGTGACCTCTAAGGTGTCTTAGTTCTAAATACACGACCCTGTGCTCTCCCCTCCTAAGAATTTCTTTCTTCATACTCTGGTCTGAACTTGATCAAATCATTAGGCCAGAAATGAGGGTCAACAAGAAACTGGCAGAGGATGAAAGAGGAAGAAACTAGCATGGGCACTGTTACAAAACTGACTCTCAGGGAGGAACCAAGATGATGGAGTACAGGGAGGGACTCACCTGAGCTTTTCCCCAAACCTTTCTAAATGCCTTTAAAAATGACTCTAAATAAATTCTAGAGCAGCAGAACCCACAGAAAGACAGAGTGAAATACATTTCCAGCCTGAGACAACCCAGAAGGTCAACAGAAAAGGTCTGCTGCACCAGGCTGAAAGAGGAGCACAGTCCATCACAGGCTGTGCCAGTACAGACCAGATCCCAGAAAACTCAGAGCAGGCCTCAAGAGTGAATCACTGGCAGCAGTAGCAGTCCAGACTTCTCAGCCTACAGATGCCAGACAGCTTAGAAGGTCAGTAGGAAAGTTCTGTCAGACCTGCATGAGAGAGGAGCACAGTCCAGTACAGGCCACCCCAATGCAGTCCCAGCCCCAAAAAACCAGGAGCAGGCATTGGGAGCAGCAGTGATTGCTTCTGGAGCTCTCAGTCCACAGACACTAAGGGCATTGAACAACTGGTCAGAAGGCGATTACAGGGGTCTCTTTGCTAGCACTGAGGTAGGACTCTGTTGCTTTGCCCTTACTTGGATCTGGCTCATAGTCCTGTGTCAATCCTGGGATAAAGAGGAGCACTAGCATAGCAGAGCTTGTGTCAGCAATAGAGGGGGAACCCTCCTCACAGTTGTAAGGTAGAAAAGAGTGCTTGTGGTTGCTCAAAGACCAGAGCACAGGCCAAGAGAGGAGTAAATACCTCTCCTTAGATCATACCACGTTAGAAGAGCTGAAAACTTACAGGACCCTAGAAGAATCTCTGAAAATAGCTGCATAAAACCTCTGAAGCTTGAGACAATAGACCCTCCACACTGGAAGTAGAGCCCTACCCTAACAAAGTGTTAAAAAGTCAAGTAATAGGCTGGGAAAATGAGCAAACAATAGGAAAAAAACCCTCTGACTATAGGAACTTACTTTGGTTTCAAAGAAGAGCAAAACACACACTCAGAAGTAGGTAACAAAGTCAAACCTTCTACATCAAAAGCCTCCAAGAAAAGTATGAATTAGTCTCAGACCATGGAAGTTCTCAAAAAGGATTTTGAAAATCAAGTAACAGAGGTAGAGGAAAAATTAGGAAAAGAAATGAGAATGTGGCAAGAAAATCATGAAAAACATGTCAACAGCTTAGTAAAGGAGACCCCCAAAAATAACGAGGAAAATAATGCCTTAAAAAATAGAATAAACCAAATAGCAAAAGAGGTCCAAAAATCCAATGAGGAGAAGAATGCCTCAAGAAGCAGAATTGGCCAGGTGGAAAAGGAGATACAGAAGCTCACTGAAGAAAATAATTCCTTAACAATTAGAATGAAGCAAGTGGAAGCTAATGACTTTATGAGAAATCAAGCAATTATAAAACAAAACGAAAAGAATGAAAAAAGAGAAGATAATGTAAAATATTTCATTTGAAAATTAACTGACTTGGAAAATATATCCAGGAGAGATAATTTTAAAATGATTGGACTACATGAAAGCCATAATCAAAAATTAGAGACTAGAAGTCTTCTTTCAAGAAATTATCAAGAAAAACTGCCCTGATATTCTAGAACCAGAGAGCAAAATAGAAATTGAAAGAATCCACCAATCACCTCCTGAATGAGATCCCCAAAGGAAAACTCCCAGGAATACTATAGCCAAATTCCAGAGTTCCCCAAGCAAGGAGAAAATATTGTAAGCAGCCAGAAAGAAACAATTCAAGTATTGTGGAAATACAATCAGGATAACACAAGATTTTGCAGCTTCTATATTAAAGGATTGGAGGGCTTGAAATATGATATTCCAGAGGTCAGGGGAGCAAGGATTACAACCAAGAATCACCTGCCCAGTAAAACTGAGTATAATCCATGAGGGGAAAAAAATGGACATTCAATGAGATAGACGAATTTCATGCATTCTTGAGAAAAGACCAGAGCTAACTAGAAAATGTAACTTTCAAATACAAGACTTAAGGGAAGCATGAAAAGGTAAACAGGAAAGAGAAATTATAAGGGACTTATTAAGATAATCTGTTTACATTCCTACATGAAAAGATGATATTTGTAACTCATAAGACCTTTTTCATTATTAGGGTAGTTAGAAGGAGTATATATAGAAAGGATGTACATATGAAGGAGTATATATATATATATATATATATATATATATATATATATATATATATGAAGGGATGATATCTAAAAAATAAAATTAAGAGGTGGGAGAGAGGAATTTACTGGGAGAAACAGAAAGGGAGAAGCAGAATGGGGTAAATTATCTCAGGTAAAAGAGGCAAGAAAAAGCTTTTACAGTGGAGGGGAATGGGGGGAGGTGAGAGAGAGTGAGTGAAACTTACTCTCATCAGTATTGGCTCAAAGAGGGAATAGTACACACACTCAATTGGGTATAGAAATCTATCTTACCCTATAGGAAAGTAGGAGGAAGGGGATCAGAGACAAGTGGGGGGGAATGGGGGAATGATAGCAGGGAGGGCAGATTCAGATGGGGATAATCAGAAGCAAAACATTTTTAAGGAAGGACGGGGGAAAGGAGAGAGAGAATAGAATAAATGGGGGGGCAGATAGGATGGAGGAAAATATGGTTATATCTTTCACAACATGACTATTATGTGTTTTGGATGACTACACATGTATAACCTATATTGAATTGCTTGCCTTCTTAATGAGGAGGTGGGGTGGGGAGGAAGGGAGAGAATTTGGAATTCAAAGTTCTCAAAATGAATGTTAAAATTGTTTTGCATGTAACTAAAATACTAAATTAAAAAAATACTAAATTAAAAAAAATAAACTGACTCTCAACCACCTTGTACCTTTTAACTCTTAGCACAAATATGTTAACTTGAAGAGCACTGCTTTATGTTTTAGTTTCCTAATTGCTTTTTATAAATACGCATTTCCAAATCCCTTGCATTGAACGCCACCCTGGGTTAAGATTGTGTTACAGCAAAACTCACTCATCTGAAGTATGAGTTTTTCATTTCATTGGCATAGGAGATTCCCAGGTGAGGAAGCTCAGCACTTTCTCTGTGACTAAAAATCTTAGGGAGTTGCTTGGAACCTTGAGAAGTTAAGTGACTTCTCCAAGGTCACATAGCTAGTATGTATGAAGAGTTGGGACTTAAATACAAGTCATCCTGACCCCATGGCTAGTTCTCTAATATACCATGCTACAAATCCTAGAATCAATATGTCACATCAGGAAAGTACTTTAGGATGAAGCCACCTCATGGTATAAGTAAAGAAATTGAGACTCAAGGAGTCAGAGGCAGTGTTAATTCCTTACATTTTTATTACATTTTTACTTGTCTGAAACAAATTTTTTTGTAGATCCTAGGCTGACATCAGTTGAAATAACCCAAGAAAACATAGCCTTTCCTTTCCGGAAGGGTCTCCCCTTAGAAGGTACAATTTGTTAACTTTATCCTGGAGAGAAGCTGCCTCCACAAGCAAGGTTAGGCTCCTATACAGCTTTCATATATACAAGAATATAATGTAACTAGGGGAAAAATAAAACATTATTTAAATAATAAAATAAAATTGTTTGAAGTTTAAATAATTTTAATAATAAATTTAATTTTTTAAATAAATAAGTAATGCATTTAAATAAATTATTTTTCTAAATTTAATATTATTTTTAAAAAAGAATATAGGCAATGTAAGTAACACCATAGACTGCACACACTTGCAGGTAAGAAGATAAAGACAACCAGTGCTATTTGATGGTGCTTCCTTGGATGTCAATATCCCAGCCTTGGCCAAAGAAAGATTGGATTCATAATTCATTTTACCCCTTGACATTAGAAATTCAGTCTTCTGGTCCACTCTCTGTGGTTTCCAGACAAAGATGTCTATGGGGAGGAGAGGAGCAATGATTGGCCTTGTGATTTGATTAATTCTAAAAAGGGTTGAAGGCTGAGTAATGATAGATATGTATAGGGTTAAGAAAACTAATTCCTTTAATCTTTTATTCCTTTTTGACTTGGAAGAGATTGGTGGGTCTTACCTGAATGATTTGACTCTGAACATTGTGCTGTTAAGACTTAAAATAGAGCTGGGGGAAAAACGGGGAGGATCCTCTTAACACGAAATTGTGGAGAATAAATATCACGAAGTCTAAAATTTATTTCTGTTTTCTGTTCATCTACTGAGCATTTCAGTAATAACTATTAATGAAGATGCCTTTCAGTGATACTTCACTGCCAAAAATTGTTACCAAAGGTGAAATTTTATAGGACACAGATGTGTTCCAAAACTGATTCTCTCCCTAAGATGCTTTAGTTAAGATCAAGATCCTTTGCTCTTCTTGGTCTATCCTAAGGGGCTTTCCTTCCTATCTTAGGGCATTTTCCTGTTCAGCAATATAACCCAGAACTCCAAGCATACAGGTCTTTCCAGTCCCAGGTTTTCCTCTTTCTTGAGCTGGAACTGGGCGCTGGCATGACCAGGAAAGGTCTATTTCTGTGATATCATTGTTTCCTTCTTGGACACTTTCACCACCAACCTGTGCTGAAGGGATTGGAACTTCCTTAACTCTCTTCCTTATCCTCGTCAATTTTAAGAGGTTTTGTTCCTGTCTCTTTCTTCTCTCCTGCCCTGCGCCACTCCCTCTCCTCTATTCCTCCCCAGGGATTTGTTAACTGTACTGAATCATAACCAGAACTAGATTTATTCTAATCTTATATATCTTACAGAGAAATAATAAAGATATCCAATAAAGCTTTGACCTCAAAAACAGAACTCCTAAAGACTAGTACAATCCCTTTGTGTATAACAGATATTCTCAAAGTTATTTAGGGGGCAGGGTGTTTCCAGTATTGATTTGATTCAACAGCCTCTATTAAAATCTGGTGTTTAAAATCTCAATTTGAGCTTTTAAAAGACAGGTTAGTGTCTTGAGTCTCCAGATCAATGTTGGAGAAAGAATAGAACAGATTCAAGGGAAGAACAGGCATAAAAGGAGATGAGATAAAACAATCATGATTAAAAAGAGAACCACATGCCATAGAGGTAAGACAAAATATGGAATTTATTTAGCAATCTGACCAGTCGACATTGGGCAAAATACTTTGCTTCCTCTATATTACCTGAAAACACATTTTAATAATATTCTTAAATATTTTATAATGTCAAAAGTATAGGAGTGTTCCTTAAAGCATTTGATATATACAACATACACAGTATGCTCTCTTGAAACTCAAATGCTTAAAGCATTTCAGCATTACAAAGGTTTCCATTTTTCCTAGAAGTTCACTCATTCATCCCATTGGATGTACTGAATTATGTGGTTTACACAGTTTTGCCCACATCCAAAACGTTGTGTTTTAAATGTATTAAGCATAGCATGTACAGTAAGAATTGTTTCCATAGGAACATAAAAGGACTTATCAGTGACAGGTAGCTAGGGACACATTCAATTAGCCATTTCAATACACTGGCTGAGCTTATTGGTGGTTAAAACAGTACTCTGGGCTCTTATCACCCCCTCAAAAATGTCAATTCAATTTTTGCCAGAATCGAACATCAATGGTTCAAGGAAATACTGTTTAAAAACAATAAACATTCTCCAATAAATAAAGATTTCTTATCCAACTTAGAAACAAAAGTAGTAATTTCTACATTAACGTATTCTTATAATTGTCCAAAACTGAAAATACCAAAGTGCACAATAGATGGAACCAATCACCAGAAAGTAATTCTTCTAATCTTCTCAACTTTCTTATTTGGGATTTATCATCAGGGATATGAGAACATTTCTTCTTAATTTGTACCAGTCTAGTTTCAAAGATTAACTGCATATGGGCGACGTAGAGCCCATACTATCCAGCTAAAAGACCTGTGGTGCCACCAACTACATAGTCACTATGTAGATGTAGAGTCATCATTAAATCTCCTAGGAAGAGATAAGACTGAACCCTAATTTGGAGCAGATGATGCTGGCCGTCAGCCATATTCTAACGTGGGAGGTCCCCGGACAATGTTGAAATAGCCAGCCAGGGCTCCAAGGTCAATATAGAGAGATCGCTGCCTCCTCATTGCTTCTGATTCTTCTGTGCTCCCAGTGCATGAAGAGGAATCTGTAAAGACAGCAATTAGGGGACTGTAAATTCGCCATCCAGAACAAATCCGGACATTTAGCCAACAAACACAATCACTTGGGGCCTGATGAGAAATCTTTTAAAAATCTGATTTTATTCCAAAAGCTTACACTTGAGTATTTTTCCTCAACTGTCTATCTCAGATGAAACAGACCATCAAATAACTATAAGATGGTAGCGAGGAACCCAACTTCCAGATACTTCTTAACAGTGGCAAGGAAAAAGGCCGGAGAAAATCCATGGGACTTTTTAGGAGCTGCACATGGGGACAGAGTATGAATCTCAATAGCTTCTAATAAAAAACAGAATATTTTCTAAACTGGGAAGTTCTCTGTCAGGGAAAAAGACTTTTAGAAAAAGACCAGAAATGCCAATTGATTTCAAACTCAGCGTTGCATCCATGGGCCACTTAGGATATTCTCCAGTGGGTTAAGAGCCTAAGGACATTTGTTGTGAAAGTCTATAATGATACTTTACCAAAAACCAAACTATTAAGGTTCATTTACTTAAAATGAACAAGTGAATTATCTATTGCACGAAGTCAGAAACCGCTTAGGATAGGACCGGAATATACAGACCTGTGGACCATCCCACAGTGACCAAGTTGATGCCCATCTCCCATGGATGCATATTATGATTTTCTAGTAAATTAATTCTCCATGAGAGAAATAAAATCTGTTTCTAAAATCCTAGCTATGGTTACAGTAGCTCAAGATTTACTTTTATTCCATAAACTGCAAAGAAAAAAATCTAGAAAAGTCATTAGAAGAAATGAAAGCTTAGGGGCTATGCACTTCAAGAGCTCGTACCTGTAATGTTCTCTGGCAACTCCAAATCCTTTCTCGTTATTCTTTTCCTCTCAAAAAGAGCCGAGTCCAGACTCTGACAACGCGGCTGCTCCTCTCGGGGAGGGTTCAAGGCCTCATGTTTTAGTAAGTCTGCTGCAGTTGGACGATGGTTTGGGTTCCTTTCCAGTGCTGCTTCTATCAGCTCTCTCATGCCTGGGCTAGAGTCCTGAGCAATGTCTTCCAAAGGGGGCGCTTGCTTGTGAATCTAACAACAAATCAATTTTTTTTAGTATACAAAGAGCAGATTGGGGGGTTTGATGGAAGGCTGGGGGGTGGAAATAGTCTCATGGGAGAAAATGTCCTACGGACAAGTCACTGGAAATTACATTGTGTCACCAATCTCCTCCCCAATAAAAACAACCAATATCAGTCCCCAAGAACATGGGTTTAAATTCAAACGCTGGATTCATCATCTAAAAGCACGTAATTTAGAAAGGGGGCACCCCGTGTCTATGCTCTCTCCACAAAAGAGCCTTAGTCTCAGCTTATTTCTGCTGCTCCAGCAAAGTCCAGCACTACATTCTTCTCCTTTGAGAAAGGAGGGTGATATTATCTCATCTGGATCCCAGGCTATCAAAGGGATCAATAGATTAACCTATGTTTCATTTAGCACAGGCCTTCTTAATCTTTTATGGGTTATAGACCTTCTCTGCAACGTGGTGAAGCCTAAAGAGACTTTCTCATAAAATATGCTGGTTTCTACATTATAATTAAAGGAATTAAAGGAAATGCTGAATTTCAGTTATATGCTAGTGAAAATAAGGTTGTCCTTTTTTTCCCCCCATCCAAGTTCATGGACCTTCTGAAATCTTACATCCCCTTGATCCCAAGTTAAGAACCTCCAACTTGAAGAGTTCAAAATACATGTGGTACATCTCCAGCTTGGAGACTCGGGTCATTTCAAGGTTGCTGCCAAGTACTTTAATTTTATGGGATAAAAAGAAATGATCTTTCATGGATGGCTGATTCAGGCCCAAGAGGCCCTTCTCTTTTGTATCATTTATTACTACTATTATTTATTTCTTCCAACATAGGAAGTATTTGTGGCTTTCTTAACACCATTTCAACACTCTAGGAGAGCCTGGGAGCTTGTCTGAGCAGGAGTTTCCCAGGCCAGGCTGAACCATCCCTCCCATGGCTGGTTTGATGGTTCATACTTACTATATAAAGGTAGGAGGGGTAGGCAGAACGAGGATAGCGTTTCACCCAGGGAGGGGTGCCAGTCTGCATATGGATGAGGGTGGCCCCCAAACTGTAGATATCAGCTTTGGTTGAATGGCCTCTGCAGAGAATCACTTCTGGGCTCATGTAAATCTGGAAAAAAATGTGGAGGGAGGTAGAGAATCAGCCTGTGTTCCCTCATTTGGTTGTTTTAGTATTTATTTCCTTTCTCCAGTTCTGGGAAATCCCCCCGGCCTTATCATTTCTATCAAACTCTCTACCCTCTGCAAAAGAGACAATGCTTGCTTCTTCTAGCTAAGGAAAATGAGAGACACACTTTATTTGGGAGCCAGGCAACCTTGGCTGAAAGGAGCAAACTAGCCTGACAAAGAATGCCTTTCAGCCACATGCTGAAGGTGTTGCAGATTTGGATCATGAAGAGACCTGGTGCCAAGCAAACTGAGCAGAATTTCCATCATGCTGTAAACAATGACCTACTGCACTTCATGGTTTTCTTAATGAGTTGAAGGGTTTTTGTTTTTTTATTTAATTTTTCTAAGATTTGGTCTATCTAATCCTGCTGCTTTTCCCACGTGGGTTGGTTCAACACTCCTTAAGTATCCTGCCACCTCCATGATGCCTGGGGGCTCACCTTACTAATACTGAATTTTTATTATTAATTACACAATTAATAATACTAATACAGAACCAGGAGACTCAGTCCACTGAAGTTGCTGAACTTAAGAGATCTGCCAGTCTCAGCCTATAGGCTGAGATAAAGCATGGATTACAGGTGAGCTGCATTACCACATCCTGCTTACTGGAGGGACTTTGTAAAATTAAAATTTGAATTGTATTTCTTATTTAAAGTAGACAACACACAAATCCTTTTTAGTCCAAAGCTTAACATTAAGTAATAGCTTTTTGATTACTCACACAGTGGGTATGAATGCTCCAAAAGCTAGATAATCATCAAATGATTTCTACTTGGCTTGAAAATGAGTTTTTTATACTCACATTTGAATATAAATGTGTCTAACATTCTGGGAATTAATTTAATTCTAGCTCAAGAGGAATTACTTTTCCCCATCCTGACTTCTAACTCAACAGGTTCCTGGGGCCCAAACACTGAGGTGAAGATATTCTTCTTTGAGTGCACAGTTCGAATCTCCAGTGATTCCAAATAATGTGGAGAAAGTACTGGTGAACTAATGAATTTGGATTTCAAAGGGTTGAAGAAATGAACTTGATGTTCATTGTTTATGATGATTTTCAATAACAAAGCCAAGCTATGTGGGACTGGGGGTCTTAGTGAGATTCTACAGATTTCAGGAGGTCCATGAACTTGGATGGAAAAAAATGTATATCCTTATTTTCACTAATCTTCAGTTGCCTTTGTAAATCCTATAGATTTCACTTTACGCATTCAACATTGCTCTAAAAAGAGCTCCACAGGTTTCCCAAAATTGCCAAAGGGTTCCATGACACACAAAATGTTAAGAACCTGTGGTCTTATCACACTTTAATGATGGCTTAGTGACTACACTGTTGGTATAAGAGAGTCACTGTACTTTGGGCTGAAGTCTGGCTTGGGAGCTAGGAGGCTGGAGCTCCAGCAAGGGCTATGTCTCTGACTGTGAGACCTTGGAGGACAGAAAACCTCTCTGGGCCTTGGTTTGCTCATCAGTAAAATGTTGAGGCTGAATCAGAGAGAAACTATCAGAAGGGCTCTTCCAGGGCAAAAAAAAAAAAAACCAACAAAAAAAGTCTTATTCTTTGTCAGGATTCTTTAAAATAGATTCTTTCATTTTCTGTGTTTTGGGAACTGAGAAGTTGTGTTTCTAAAAGAAAAAGGACAAATAGATGCCACCTCTAAACCATAGTGAGCCTGTATCGCTTGGATATTCTTCTGGGCCCTCCATGTACTGGTCCACAGAAGATGGTGGTTGTTAACTTTTAATAATGCAATGGCCAGAATTCAACTTTAACTGAATTCTAATACAGGCCCTGTTGTGTAATTACACACAGCAAACTTGTATTAGCAACCTACTACCTAATTGTGTACTAAGCTAGATGCAGGGGGATATAAACATTTAGCAGCCATCCTTGCCCTCAATGAGCTTACTGGCTAATAGAAGAAAGGATAAGTGTTGGTATTCGTTGACTAATTTAAGGCTTACAAAAGACATCACATACGCATTACTTTATTTCATCCTCATGATTCTTTTTTATAAATGAGAAAATGGAACTAATTTAGAGAAGTTCAGTGACTGCCATGGTCATGCTAGTCAGCGTCTGCCGTAGGTTGCACACCCAACCCGATGATTTCATGAATGGTGACACTCACTGCTCCTTCTAGTACACCACCCCATGTTGCCTCTCCCCCCACAAAAACAGTTATGAACACCAGCAGCTCTATTTCCTCTAGGATAAAGATAGGGTATAAACTTCTCTTTGGCTTTGTAGAGTTTTAGACTCTTTCCAACTTGGCTCCATTTTACATTACTTCCCCACCTGTACTCTGATTAGGCGTAACTGGTCTTTCTGTTTTTCATAAATAGCACTCCATTTCCTAACCTGCATTTATTTGTACTTATTTTCTTTATACTTATTCTGCAAATTATTATATATGTGTTATTTCTCTCTTTCATTAGGATATAAGCTTCTAGAAAGCATGGGTTGTTCCATTCTGTGTCACTGGCATCCCTAGCAAAATACACAGTGCCTGGCACATGACTGGGTCATCGCAAATGTGCAGTGATTAATTAATGGATCCACCACATAGGTTAAAACCAAATAAAAGGAAAATGGTTTTAACCAAAAAAATATAGAATCTTTTGGAACAAGAAAAGGTGGGATTGTTTCAAATGAATCATCCAAATGTTGATTAATTTCTTGCATGCTTTAACTTCTGATTTTTCCCAGTTTTTTCATTCAAATGCTATATTCTGGCCAGAGATATTCTTTCTTCAACTTCAAAATTTCCCTTCCAGAGTCAGAATTTGACCACTGTAGTTTTGATACTCCCAAGATAAAGACCAGCTCTGGCATTTGGAGCTGCAAAATCTTTGTGATGTTCTCTTGCAAACCATTCTAGCCAAACCATAAGAAGCAATTTGCTGTTGCAGAAAAAATAGATAATCTAAATGCTATCTAGTGGTAGAATATATTGCTAGATTTCTAACTCAGACTGGCACTGCCCTTTTTTCACAGAAGATGCCCAGAAAAGGTCTAGTTTTTTTTTTTCCGCCACCATTGCAAAATACTTAATTTAATCACACTACTGTGTAGAAGTATTAGGAGGGAGGGGGGTGATATGTACAGATTTTTTCTATGTTTAATACTGTAAGTAGTTTGGGGGGGTTTTTTTGTTCTTTTTTTTTTTAACAAGTCCAGGGAGAGAAAAAAGTTATGATGCTTCACATTTTTAAACTAATTACAAGATATCCTGAAGCATTTTCCAAAGATTTACCCAGGATCAGATAGTGAGCATCAGTCAGAAGCGGATGTTGAACATAGGTCTCCATGACCTTAACAATAACACTCTATCCATTGGGCCAAATTGCCTTTCATATTAGGTTGTAAAAGAAAAAAAAAAACTTTACACCAGGCCAAGAACCCAAGCCTTCTTCTCTTCTGGCTCACAGATATCCATGCACAAGTTCAAAGATTATATAGTTTTAAAGTAGTCCCTTTGGGGTCTAGCATGATGGTGCATACCAGTAATCTACACTATTAGGGGAGGCTCATCTTAGGGGATTGCTTGAGTTCAAGAGCTCTGAGGCGCAGTGGGCTCAGTACATAAGACATGCTCTCTAAATCTACCACACAAGCTGCCAAGGAACCATCAGGCTGATGAAATAGGGATGGACCATTCTACCTCAGAATGGAGGGTTGAAGCTTCCATGCCAGTGAGCCATGGGGTGAGTGGTCACTACACTTTCAGCCTAGGAGAGACTCAGGGGCCAAAAAAAATAAAATACATAAAAACCCCTCCTTACAAAATGGAGCGAGAAGAGAGAGAAAAGCATCTCACTAATACATACTCAAAATGGTTAAGGTCAATTAAGGAATTTATTAGTGACAAATCTAAGCATTGTAGGATATGAAAAACCCCGGGGACACATCTCCATTTCAGGAAATTCTGTTCCTTTTTGCTTCATGGAAAACTTAAATATTATTGCTATTTTGTTTTTGGTTCAGATTTGCTCATTATTCACTATTTAAATTAAATCCAACTACAATCATACATTTACTTTAAGGAAAACTAGTAATATTACCAACTGACAGAGCATTATTCCACAGACTTTTCCTGCCCTTTACTCTGTCTCTCTCTGAGGGATTCTAGAATCTTTACCAAAAATTCTCAGAAAGACAAAGTATTTTCTTGGATATGTAATAATTACCTCTGTTCCCCGAAGATCCTTAGGAAAATAGATCTCTTCTGTCATTTTAACACTCAGGCCAAAATCTACCAATACAGCCTTTGTTGACATGAAAACGATGTTGCTGGCTGCAGCAGAAACAAAACACTTTTTTTTAGTCTAAAAACATATATGTATGTTATGGTACAACAATTCCCAAAGAAAAAGATACCATATAGCGATCAAAAGCATGAGCATCTAGTGGAGTTTTCAGAAAAATGCAAGAAGAAAAAAAGGATTCCAATTCTAAGCATAGGAAGAGCTCAAGATGTACATAAATGACTGAGACATGCCAACAAAGTAGTCGGGGACTCAAGCTTCAAATTCTAAGAGTCAAAAATGTGGACCCGAATGGGGTCACATTGTGACCATATCATTCTTCTGAAACAGGAAATCCCAATTCTGACCCTATAAAAGTTGAGTCGCTATAGAGTCTAATGCATGCACCATGTTTTATATTGGTTCTCTTTCAGATTTGCTGATCACTGTTGCTGGAAGATTTCAAGGATCCATGATGTCCCCCATGAGGTTATTTTCTTAACAAATACAGATTATGAACTGCTCAGCCTTAACAGATTATATGCATGAGATTTGAGTTGTTACAGGTAGAAAAATACCTGTACTTGCTGGCAAGCTCTCCAGTGATGAGTTAGAATGGGCAGTGGACAAGATCACTTGTTTAGGAGGGTCTATACTCCTAAATCTTGCCAGAGCTTGCACTCCACTGGCATAGACTTCAGGAATCTAAGGTCACCTCCATACCACAGTGGGGTACTAGAGTAGAATATTATGAGTTTCATCTAGTTCTAGATATTACTAGGAGAGTTTCAAACATTTAATGTATTTGTTTTACATGACCCCAAAGAAGAGATATAAGAAGATACCTCTCTCAACCTCTGCAGGAGTGAATTAATACATAGATTTTCAGATTTCTTTTGTCTGATGTATCAAATAAACTTTACTCATTTTTTTCCTTCTTATCCTATTTTTCTTTTAAAAGATCCTTTGCATATATGATGGCTCTTCAGGAATGGGAGAGTGGGAGGAATACAGCAGAAAAGACCATATAAAAACAAAAGATAGCTATATTTAAAAAAAAATAAGATTTGTTTGGGGGTGGGGTGGGAAGGCATGCCTTTTAAGAACATTTAATGACTTCAAAGAATAGTGGAATAATGGCACTTATTAGGCTAAAATAGGGCGATCTCCTTTATGTTTTGTAAAAATTTCTAAGTCAGTGCCATGGCTTTTCTATGTAAGAGCTTCATGGAGGAAAGGGGAATAAAAGTCAGTAGCAACATATCTATTACTGCCACCAGCTCTCAGAGAAGATACTACCCCTGCCTTTAAGGGACTTAGAAATTTAGGGGTGCAAAAACATTTGTCATCTATCAGGATATTATGGAACCAACTCACCAAATATTCCAACAGATGGCAATATATCAAATGAGACAACACGAAACAGAGACAGGCTAGGAATCAGGAAGATGAGTGTCAAGTCTGGCCCCTTGTGACCATAGGCAATTATTTACCCTCTCAGTGCCCCCAAGCAATGCTCCAAGATTATAAATTGCAGAATTACTTCCAATCAGCAATGGTGAAAGGGATTTTTTTGGTCAAATGAAATCACAGATCCAATTCTACCTATCCCCATCCAGCACCACCCCCCCAAAAAAAACTATGACATCCAACTTACGTTTAATATCATGGTGTATTACTTTCTTTGAGTGAAGAAAATCAAGTCCCTTTAGGACATGTTTCGTGACCCATATAATTTCAAATTCTCTCATAGGTCCACAGCTCTCCAATTTCTCCATAACAGATCCCCCCTCGCCTGCTTCCATGAAGAGATGGATAGTTTCACCCCACAAAACAGCACCATATAATTCTGCAATATTTTCATGATGGAAGCAGGCCTGAATTTCAACATCTGATGGCTTGAATTGATCTACTGGGATCTAAATGACAAAAACAGGAGGCAGATTAAGGACAGTATAATGTTAATTCCTTCACTTCTTACAATGGAAATGTAGCAGAGAATCAATCCAAATAAAACTAGGTAGCCAAAAGGATATATTTAGATGGTCACTGCAACGGGACAAATAATTATTATTATATTATAACGATAATGACTAAGCCATAGGCTAGCCTCCACAGAGCCAGACTGGAAAATCCACATAATGCTATGCAGCTAAATCAGACTTCCCACGAATGATGGGTCACTGCTGTTTATCTCTCCCACCCCCTGAAAAAGTGAATGAGTGGTCACCCCCACAGCTCATCAGATGTGTTGACTGCCCTCTACAATGGTCTGACTCTGTGTGGAAGCACCTAAAGTCTGAGGGAAAGTGTTTACTTCAGGTAACACTGACTTACCCTGCAGGTCAGGATTATGTATGTACATACATACATACACACTCATGTGTACATAAAATTCTGCCTTTGGATATATATGCACACATATGCACATGTGTGTATATTACATATGTGTATATATATGTATGTATATATGAGCTGTGTAATTTTTTACCTGGATCGGATTCTTTTGCAATTAAATATACAGGTACTCCAACAAAGGAAGGTTTTTGCTTCTGTACCACAAAAGTATATTTTGATTAGTGGGACCAGAATAAGAAATATCACTGTTAGGTTTGGAAAAAGGCAGCAAATCCAGGATTCTATTTTTAGGGTAACAAGGGGCCCCGAATCAATTGCTTCCTACATACTTCATTAAAAGGGACTGTCATCTTTGAGGTCATTCCCTCAAACCACTTAAAACATGCACCCACAAAGAAAACAAATCCACAAAGCTAAATGCCTATACTTTCTTCAATGAAAGTTAAGTGTTGGACTCTCAAACGCTAGCAGAGTTAGACAGTCCTTCACTGGCTTTTCAGAACGATGTGAAGATGTCAAACTCCATTCACCGGTGTTTTATGGTGACATGCTTCTCAACACACAGAGAAAGCAACAAGGTCAACCACATCAATTTCATCTTAGCACTGGTTAGGGACTTAAGATACGTTTACAAATTATATGTCTGTATTTATAAAAGTGTGTGTGTGTGTATATGTATATACATATACATATACATATATACACACATATATACATATATGTGTACTATGTAAAATTTAAAAGCATTAGATGAATTAAAAGCCCAAATAAAAATATAGACAACAGTCCCACTATTAAGCATTCTCTATATAGGCATCCTTTTTAAATTTTCTACTCCTTAGATGGGGCTAAGTTTTGAGAAGCCCTACAAACTGAAGAAAGCAAACAACCCAGCAAACTTACTCTCCCAGTCTCTGATTATTTCCTTGCCCAGTTGTCTCCCATTTCTCATGTTAGAAAGAGGAAGTAAGGGTCTGTGGTCTCAGAGTCATGGAGTCAACCACAACTTGTAACTGTCCTACGCCTCCCTCCATATGTGGGAGTAATAACAGCATGGAGCTGTGGGTAAACAAGTAATATCCCAGCTCTGGGCTAGCTTCAGGCTCTTTCTTTTAGTCAGTCAGATGCACACAGACTCAGAGTCTGCAACAATTTAGGTAGTGAGCGAACCAGTGAATACAGATGTTTTTAAATGGGTCATCTCGTAAATGGGATCCAGCCAAAGGAACTACAACCCAGTGAAAATATTTGAAACATGCAAAGAGGGAAAAATGTGAATGGGCAGGAGTATTTTTTTTTGCTATAAATACATACCAGTTTACATGCCATTCTTTTTTTTGTCCTCCTATCTTGTGCTAAGTATACTTTCCCAAACGCTCCCCTGGGAATGAAATCAGAGCCAATATTTCTATAAGTCAGCTTCCATGGAAAAAGAAGGACATCAGCATCGATCTGGTACCTTCCATTTTGGGGGGTGATGACCTGTTAAATGAGGTAAAGAAAAAAGGCAGAGTCTCCATGAAAAAGAGCCTTTTGGATACATGTTACAAAGTACTACATTTCTGAAGAGATGCCACTGACCATATGTGATCACCATGACACACTGTACACAGAAAGCTATATTTAGAACTATTGACAAGGCAAAGGGAGCATGTGAAAACTCACTCCTGGTGAAACCTGCTCAAATTTCCGTGTAACAATGAGTAAGCTCTTTAAATTGTAACCTATAAAAAAAACTATTTTCACCATGGAACACCACTGCCATACCATGCTGACTGACTGAAAACAATGACTGTATAAATAGATCTGCAGGTTGATTTGCTTCTAAGTAGAATATGATAACCTGTTAGTCTACATAGCTATTACTCACATATGACACACACCTCAGAGATTAACTAATGGTCACAGAGAATTCTAAAAACAGTAGGCCAAGGTGAGACTGAACCATTTTAAGAAAGGCACCACCTAAAGAACAGTAATCACACAAAAATATTATCAAAGGCCAGTTTCTGCACAGTCTGTCTCCAACCCCCTGGGACATGAAAGAAGACAGTCATTTCTTCACTAACACTAGGAACTAAGTTTGAGAGTTAAACTTCAACCAAAATAGGCTGCACATGATGTCTTCAGTAAATTGGTCGAAATATATGCCTACTCTTTCCAAAAATCAGTCCTGCCACGATTTTTCCCAAATATAATGAAACTGAATCAAAATATTATTAAATAGGAGATCACTATCTTTCAAAATGACATTTGGATTATCTAGCACTAGCATAGGAAAGACCGTAGATGGGGGAAGGTGGAAAGGGCATGTGACTAAGAGTATTAAAAAGCTAATGAACAAGGCAGAGAAAATGAGAATTCCAATTAAAATATTTCACTTTGTCTAACATGCTCATGACTTTGGCCTCCTGTAAGGGTACACTATTAAAAACAATTGAGACCAAATAATTGTCTCTAGCTGAAATTTTCCAAATGATGTACCTACTGGGGAAGAGAATAAGTCTAACACTATAGAAATCAACATCTATTGAGCAGCTAATGTGTACAAAACTTTGGAGTAGGGCACTACTGGGATTAAAAAGTATAAGACACAACCTTAGCCTCTTGGCAAAACCAGATCCTTCCATGTTATGAAATAATATCTCGGGGATGGCAGGAATTTTAAGAAATTTAATAACATACTAGGAATACAGCAAGTGATTAATTTATTTCATCTTACAACTTCAGACAGAAGAATTCTTGCCACCTCTCTTGGAGGTGTAGTTTTCCTGTTCTTAAAAATTAATAATGATGATGATAGAAATTCCATAAGCTCCTTCAGAGTAAATGAATTTGATTTTTAACAATCTTCTCTATCAGAAGAACACTACTTCTATCTATCCCTAATTCCTCATGCTGTAGTTTAAGTGCATTCCCTCTTATTCCATTCAGAGAGAGAGAAAACAAGTGGCTACTACCCTCTAAATAAGAGTCTTACTTATTTGAATGCCATCATTAAAGTATCAACATCAAAATATGTGGCCTAACTTTACAAGGCACTGAGCACACATCAGCCTTCCCCTCTCTTGGACGAATAATCCAAATTCTTTTAATTTCTGGTGGCCAGTTCCCAGGCTAATTCTTTAGACTTGGAGCCAACAGTTGACTGCAACTTTCTGCAATGACTGTGGTCAGACTGTTCTTAATATAGTGCTAATCTGCTAGTCCTAGCTGGTGGTTTTTCCTGTAAAACCCATATCTTCCCTTGCCATATTTTCATATGGTCATTCTCTCAATTTGAATTTAATTCCTTTTTTTATCTCTTTCATAAGTACCCTTTCCCACACATGGCCATTATGAAAGTTCAGGCTATTTGCTTCTGATAGCTTCTCCAATTTACCATGAGCACTCATAAGGTTGTGAAAAACACATTCACTTTAAATTAATGCATTTTAAGCATTTTCTATTTATCCAGATATCTGATATACATACAAAATTCTAGACTCAGGATTAACCTTTGAAGATGACTTTGGATATCATCTCCACCAAAAACATGGGAGGAAAAACCGAGGTAAAACCTTGGTTGGTTATCTATGTGCTACATACTCATCTAGGTCACTGGTGTCCAATTCAGTCACTCTGTCATGACATCATAATATGCCATTTATAGAACATCTTAAAGTATATAGAATTGATTTCTCTTTATTCTCTTCCTTGAGTTTCATAAGAACCCCATGAGAGAGGTACCAAAAATATTATTATGCCCTTCTTATAGAAGAGAAAACTGAAGTTTGGGGAGGATAAGTAATTTACCTATGGTCAGAGGCCTAGTATCCAGACAGCTAGGTGATGCAGTGAATAAAGCACTGGACTTAGAACCAGAAAGACTCCTCTTCATGAGTTCAAATCTGGTCTCAGACACTTACTAGCTGTATGACCCTGGGCAAGTCACTTAATCCTGTTTGCCTCAGTTTCCTCATCTGTAAAATGAACTAAAAAAGGAAATGGCAAATTACTCCAGCATCTTTGCCAAAAAATCCCCAAATGGGGTCATGAAGAGTCAGACATGACTAAAACAACTGAACAATACACAGAGCTAGTAAGTGTCAGAGGAGAGATCTGACCTAAGGCCATGGTGTTCACAATGTCATGCTACCTACCTCATATAAATAACTATAATATTAATCTGTGTTTCTCTTTACAAAGACTTATTAATCAGAAAATACATGCCTTGGATCAAAGGCTCCATGGGCAGCAGTATTCAATTTAAGCTACAAAACTACAATCATCCAGTCTCCTGTTTTAGATACTGGAGTATGTAAAGAGTAAGAACCAAAAACCTTATTAACAAAACATATGTTCCAGAAATTAGACTTGCCCTCCATCTACAGAGTTGTGAGGATTAAAGGAGATATTCTGAAACAATCTGTGACCCTTAATGCCCTAAACAAGTGTCAGTTGTCATTATGGTATCTTCATCACCATTACTACTGCCACCACCAGCACTAAATCTGGCACTTGCATGAAATCATGCTAGATTAATCTATTAGAATCAGTTTATCACAAAGTCCTGTTGGGTATCTGCTCCTATTAGCTATTTTAGTGAAGACAACAATGTTTAAAACAATATTACCTACTCTTCTGCTGCCATAACTTTCTATTTGTAATTATGATCTTTACAGGCCTGGAAAACAAATTTTTAGAAGTCTGTACTTCTACACCTTCCAGGATCTTGATCCATAGTCTTCTCCAAAAGCACTGCCCAAAACACTGGAATTATGTGGGGTTTTTCCCCCACTTCTAAAACCCTCTCCATATTTTTCAAAATGAGAGCCTATTCTATAGTGACTTCTGTCCCTCCTTTCAGAGGACTAAATGTTGACACCTGAACCTGCCATTATCTCACTGGACACCTCTTCTACACCAGATGTTGAACAACGGTGTTAGGACAGAGGAAGAAGAATCCAGAGATGAATAAGACAGTGTTGTCCTCTCTCCTCAGGAAGCTTACAGTCCAGTAGGGAGAAGAGACAAGTCCACAAATAATTAATATGAGCTAGAATATCATCCATGCTATAACAGGGGTATAAGCCAGTTAGGTTCTAAGGGCAAGTAGAGCAGGGTGGCACTTAGAAAGAGCAGATCAGATTTGGTTCTGAAGGCAAGGCTGGTGGATCCCAGAAGGTTTTGTGAAGGAGGTGGCATTCAGGCTGGGCCTATAAGAATGGAAAAGGCTTTGAACAGGCAGAGATATCATCCTCTCTGTTTTAGGCAGAAGGAAATGAATGGCAAGAACCAAGGTAAAGAGATAAGAAAAGTACAGGATGCATTCAAGGAACACTAAATCATCCATCTTGGCTAAAAGCATGAGTTAGTGGTAGAAAAATTAGTAGGAGCCAACAATGGAAATAGAGACTGAAGCCAGTGCATGGAAGGCATCTCCCTTTTGTGCGTCAATTTCACTAAATCAAAAATCAAAGAAGATGTACACCTATAATTATATGTACATCTCACTGCAAATATATAGATCATTTTGGCCTTCAAGATGACTAGCTAGACATTTAATAACAGGCTGTCACTTAATCCTCACGTCTCATCTGGCTGCACCACTTTGGGACTTCTGACTAACTTCTACCCCTTCCCACCCCTACCCCCCACTTCCTAGCTTCCTTTTGTGTGATGTGCTCCCCTACTAGACTGTAAACTTCTATGGGCAGGGACTGTATTTTTTCATATCTGAATCCCCACAGTGCCTGGCACACAGTAGGTACTTAATAAATGTTGATTGATTGATCATGACATTATATATAGTTCAAGATATTTTCTAGAGGAAATTAATATCCCTTCAAAAAACTGAAGGCACCCAGGAGGAAGGAACTCCATTCAGTTTACTATTCAGCCAAGTTCACAAATGCCATACTGCCAAGCAAAGCAAACACCAACTGTAGAGATTTATCTCAAACAATATTGGATTGCAGCTGAACATGGCCAGCTTTCAGCAAAGACAAACAATTAGACCACCCAGATGACCCAAGTGAGAATACTGTTTGTATCTAAGTGACTGTATGACAGTAGTCATTCAAAATAAAAATGAAAAAAATCAAGTACAGATTTTAGGCATGAGTCTCCTCAAAGTTACCTTTTTGGGGACTAAGGGAGATAATATAAAAGTCTTCACTTTCAATAAGTGTTATTTATAAGTTGCTGATTACTACTCTAAGTACTGTGTGGGCATTTGTTTCTAAATTAGGTTAGATGCTAATGATGCCTAACCCCACCTTGCAAACACTAAGGCCATCAATACACCCAGGCACACCTGAGCATACCACATGAACTGTTGGGACAACAACTTGTGGCCCTAATGTTTTAGATTATTTGCATTCTAGGGATGACTAGCAAACACAACATCCATCACTCATGTTCTGCCAATTAAAAAGGATGAGCTCTGTGATTAGATATTTTCAGGTTGTAGCCTCTAAGTTGTATAGTTGCAAAGACTGACTCTGGTTAAATTCTAGTTAAAATTCCAATGACTTGATGAACCTCACTCAATCCTCCCCTCCCCCCAAATGAATGAGATGAAGAAGCAGCTTGGTTTTCACAAATAAAAGTTAGGTAGAGTTGTTATTTCTATTTTAGAATAAGAATATTTCTTTCAGAAGAATTCTACTATCTTTTTGCCTAAATGAGATGAAAAGAGAGAGGGAACTTTTCTTATGAGGTCCCTCATTCAGAATACTCAAACTGGCCACCAACAGAAAGTTTTAAATATTTTTATAAATTTTCTATTTCTATAAAATTTTTATAAATTTATAAAAAGTTTTTAATACTTAAAGATAGGTAATACAGTATAGGGGCTAAAAGTCATCCAGACTTGGAGTGAGGAAAGATCTAAGGTTGAATACTAGCTTCAACACTTATTAGCTATAAGACCATAGGCAAGTCATGTGACTTCTGTGCCTCAGTTTCCTCACCTGTAAACTAGAGATAATAGTACCCATACTACCCCCTTTAGAAGGGTGTCGCAGGGAAAGGGTTTTGTATGTAGAAACCTGTAGAAACGTGAGTTGCAATTACTGCTTTTCAGTCACATTCAGTAAAAATCAAAAGTGAAATCTTAAAGATTTTGTACTGAGCCTTTAACTTCAGGATGATTTTTAACACATTTGTAGGTGTTGTGAAAGCTGGTCATAGTTAAACTACACTGGTCTACTTGCTACCTTCTCTCCACCAAGTGGCAAGATTAGCAGTGATACAAATGAAAAAAATCATGAAAAGCAAAAACTTGGCAGGTCAATTGCTTACTGTATTTAGCAGAATTCCAGATTCCTGTGGCCGGCACCCACAATAATGCTTTGTAGTATTGGAAACGTGATTCGCAAAAGCAAGCAAGTCCTCCACAGTTCCATATTTGACAGATGACGGCAAAGAAACCTCCTGGCCACTAAGTAAAAGTGATTCTGCACGCTCTTCATTTTGATTAGTGTCCTGGCCCATCTTGACAAGGCTGTGTTCGTAAACTGCAGGTTCTCCACTTGGGTAGAGATTTTCCATCATGTCTATGACTTCAGACATGTTCAGGTTTTCAATCAACAAGTCAATTTCTTCTTTGTCATCACTTCCCGTGCTCATATACTCCATCACTGTTGCGTTTTCTAAATCAACTGCAAAGTCAAAGGACAACAATTGGTTACAGTAAGAAGTATAAGACAACATTGAAATAAAGGAAAGAAAAAGGCTGAGAATAGATTTCAGTATTGACACCCTTATATGTAAGTCAAAGATTTTATTGCAGGATATGGTACCATTAACTTTGCCCATCAGGAAGAAAAACCATGCGAGTCTTCAGCCAGAGGGGTAAATTATTATTATTTATTTTTAAGTAAGTCTTTGGTCAGAGGGGTAAATTGTTATTTATTTTTAAGTATCAAATTTTTGCTAATATGGCTTGTAAAGTACCAGATTAGTTGTTCTTTAAGCTTCATAGATTTAAAGTTAGAGAAAAATGTCATTTTGCATTTTGGCATTATACATTTAGGAAAGAAAATTGGGAAGCAAGGTCCAATTCAAGAGCATCGGCTTCTATGGCACAGATTATTTGAAATAAAGACAGCCTACAGCGTAGATGAATTCCTTTTATTAAGGGGATCTGTTCTGTGAAGTCCTTTGTCAAGGGACCACATGTGGCCTTGAGGCCTCCGGTCCCCTACCCATAGGCCCTACACCAACATTTAGGGCAGCTAGGTGATGCTATGGAGCATGGAGCTCTGGGCCTGGAATCAGGAAGACTCATTCATCTTTGTGAGTTCAAACCTGGCCTCAGACACGCCATGTGTCCCAGAACAGGATTTACTGTGATTTAAGATCAGGATCCATACCACAGGTGCATAATAAATAACCCTTTGCAATTTGATCAGTTTTAGTTGATTTCTGGACACCAGTTCCTTAAATCTAAGTAACATGAGTGAGACAAATTCGTTAAATTCAGCAACCATTAAAGAAGTCTAGTGTAATTTGACAAATCTAGTAGAAGCTTTAAAAAAAAAAATCATTGCATAAATGCTGAAAGCACTAGACAGAACAAAAGCAGAGATCAGAAAGAAAATCACCTACAGACACAGACAAGTGCTTGTATATACAATGCATGGGCACAGATATCAATACAAGTGTATAATCTGCATAATTATATTATGCAGAAAATATGGAGGTACAAAAACAACCAAATATGCACTTTTCCTCCTTGCAGACTTCTGGAAATTTATTTCCTTCTTAACTACTCATACAATGGAAAGGGGAACATCTCTCAATTGGCATAGAATATTCAAAGCCCAACTGGTAGAACCTGAAACAAAATCCATGGAAAGCTCAGTGGAAAGGAAAAATCAGAAGACTAGCTTTGAAATCAAAACCTTGCAGTTAACCTAAAACCAAATCAAGGAGGTCCAAAGATCAGAAGTTCTATGGCCACTTGCCCAACATAACTCTACTTTTGAGCCAAACACCTTTCCTTGGCTCTCACTCCTGAAACAGCAACACCACCACTATTCTCCCCACAGGAATCTCTGTATGTAAAATCTGCACATCATAAAACAGCTTTCAATTAGTTAACTTGGCAAATGAAATTCACCCTCTGGAGCCAGTCTGTATGCAAATAATTTGGGTTACATTCTTTGGGAGCCCATCAGATGAAGATTCTATTTCTGGGAATAGTTCTGGATCTAAATGAATAGATAGATTAAAAGAGTTAACTGGGGAAAGGATTACAATTTAAGATTCTAGGTCTGGTGTCTGCAAGTCTGGAGAAATGTCATTTAACCAGTGAATTAGAACTTTTTTTACCTCTCTTCACCAAAAATCATATACTTCCACTGTATTTGAATGCTATTATGGAAGGGGATTTTGTTTAGAAGGTTGCTGCAAGCAGCAGTATTAAGAACAGTGACGAATACAGCATTAGTAATTCAAAAGTGAAATATCCTTTAGCTCTTAAAATAAAGTTAACCACAAAAGTGAAATATCCGTTAGCTCTTAAAATAAAGTTAACCAACACTTAATTATAGCATCATTTTTTGGAGGCAATCAGGGTTAAGTGACTTGCCCAGGGTCACACAGTCACTGTCTGAGGTTGGACTTGAACTTAGGTCCTCCTGATTCCAGTGTCCGTGCTCTATCTCCTGCGCCACCTAGCTGTCTCTAGAGTTACAGTATCATACACACCAGGTGCAACATCTGGGAATTTTCAAAAGAAAAGAGATAAAAAGAAAGGGAAGGAATTTAAGTATTCCGTACTAGAAAACATTTCAATTCAAAAAGGAGTAAAAGGGTTATTTTCTTTGGAGAGGCAACATAACCTGTTAGTTAGAAAGGTGGGTTCAAAATATCTTTGTTCAAGTCCAACATCAGGCATATACTGGCTTTTCAACTATGCAAATGCAGAATGCTCTAGACCAGTGGTGGTCAACTCAAATAGAAACTGAGGCCACTAATCTGTACATTTGGGGTCATGTATTAACTTAGTTTTAGGATACAGTATTTTCTATATTTTTATTTATTTTGTTAAATATTTCCCAATGACATCTGGCTGGGGTTAGGAATGGTGTCGTCTGGGGACACTTTGTGCCCTGAAACCCTTTCAAGGACTCAGAACTATCTTCATAATAACAGATACTTTTATTATGGTAAGTATCAATAAACACAACTCACATAAACAAAAGTGTGAGGGAGAGGATGCCTTCAATTTCTAAGAGTGTAAAAGGGTCATGAGATCAAAACATCTGAGAATATTCTATAGCACTGAAATTAAAGGCCCAATTCCTATCCCTAACCTATATTTTTCTCTTGCTGGAATAACTAAGAGGTAATAAGTAGATAATAGCACCTGGAAGATGGGCAATGACCTTTAGCTGGAACCATGCATTCCTGAGAGGATGATACCTCCCCACCTGCACACATATACAAACATTTAAGGATTTTGTAACCATCAACCGCCCAATAGTCTTCTACTAGGGGCGACAAAGATCATAACTTTTTCCTCTGACAAAGTGGTACTTCAGATCATAACTCGGAGAATATGGTCCACAGTGTTAGACCGTAAGTGGATGACTTGAAACATACAGCTGACTTAGGTACTAGATACATTCATTTCATCTCAAGTGCTTCTCTGAAAAATGAGTATGTGGCCACCAGCCCTTAGCTACCATAGAAAGTAGATTTTTTTTTTTAAAGTATGAAGCACTTTAGTTGTCATTTGAAGACAAACTACTATTACAGTATATAGCACAGCTAATATGTATAAAGAAGGATGATTATGAAAAAATACAATCTTGCTATAAATTTTTTCAGAAGTTGGAAAGAGTTTATCAGTCTCTCATCCTCACATTATTTTAATTCATCTTCTAGACTGTAGGTTGCAGAGTAGGGGTCAATCTCCATTAGAGGAGGGAGTTCCCTAAATGGATGAAGTCACAGATGCAGTTTAAAAAAAAAGACCTCCCAAAAATCTTAATTTCAGATTGCAGGTCTCCGAAAAGCTAAACAATTTTGCAGTCAAACATTAAATCTTTTGATCGGGCTCACCTCTTAAGTTATTCCAGTGTAAACTCTTGAGACAATCTGCAGGAATTTAAAAAGCATGCCTTTCACATTGGCATCAGCTGAGCAAACTGTGAATTCTGTGGAATTTTCCCCTGCTTCCTCTCTGGAGTCATGTGAACTCATGGACTTTTTTTTTTAAGAAACATATTTGATTAGTAAGTCAATAAGCCCTCCCCAGCCAACAGCATGCTAAGTAGAGTTACTTTTGTGACAACTTCTGTTTTTCAAGCCTGGATTGTATAAGAAGAAACTGCAACTAACTGTTCAATGAAACCAAAGTAGTATCCATGTTCTGTTGGTCACATCCCTCTCACTGACATACAAACAGTATGGCCCTGAGGACCAACTTACAGTCTTAATACTTCTACAGAAGCAGGTGAAGTTTCCTGAGATGCTTTTTTAGTTGAATACATAATATACAGATGCCTTCTGAGCTAGTATCAAAACACATGATAGTGCAGGTACCATTAAAATTCTATATTAAAAACAAGCAAAGTGAGATCCATTCTTGGACAGAATGAGAGCATGCAGCTATAGAAAGAATGAAATAATCGCAAAGTTGTTCTAGCATAGCAATCGATGCTTTGTAGCCTATGTAAGCCAAATGCAATGCCTCCCCTCTACAGAGCACAAGCAACTTAAGAGACAGAAAAAAAAAATCCCTACAAAACTTTACACCCAGAAGAAGGGAGTACAGTCATTTGCCTCAAGTCCTCAGGTGAACCCTTTAGTAGAGGTAACCAATACAACGTTTTAGGTTAATTTCAGTTAAACTGACATTAAAATTGGAGTCAGAAGTCCTGGCTTCCAGTCCCTACCCTGCAACTGGTCAGCTGTCACCTAAGGTTAATATCCTTACTTACAACACACTTCTCTAGTGCCTAAACGATTACTTTCCTCCTAGCAGCCCTTTAAGGTAGGGAAGTAAGTAGTGTAAGTATTATCAACTGTGTGACATTTGAGAAACCAGAAGCTCACAAAGTCTCACATGCATGTACTCTCTTAAGAATACTGGTGGAAGTCCCAGACCAGCACTTTCACACTTCACACCTTATTAGCCTTTGTGTATTCTTAGCAGTAAAACAAAAAAACAAAAACAAAAAAAAAAACAAACCAAAAGAAAATAATATTAATCTATTTACCTCAAAGTCCTGGAGAAGCAAAAGAGATCAACTATTTGGCTTTGAAAACTGCAGCCCCCTAAAAACGTAAGGTACATCTGCAAGAATCTTGTGAGATGTAGGTTGCAAGATGATTACTTCCTTGCAATCAATGGTAAGAACCCCTCAGTAGTTTGTATTAAACGGAGTTTCCGGGAGGAAAGGAGAAAAAAAAATTTAAAAAAAAACTTTACTTAGTGGTCAATTACTCCAGGTGCAAAAATTTCTGGCTTTAATATGCAAATGAAAGGTGTACCCTTTCTCCCAGGTCCCAAAAGCACTTCTAATCCCTTAATAGAGACTATTCAGAATAAAGCCTAAGGTTGATGTATTTTAATTAGGCTGAAGTACTGCATTAGTTAATCACAGAAAGCCAAAAGATCTATACTGGAGAGAAAAACTGGTTTGAAGGTCATCAGACAGTAAGCTCAACGGAAAACCTTCGGATGAGACAATCTATTTGGCCTATATAGATTACTCAAAGTAATGGTATGTAAAGCTGATGTATTTTTAGTTTCAAGGAACAGCCCCTTATTTTGGTTCAAACCACCCACCCTCCAAGATGAAAATTAGCAAGTGTTTACATCATTTCACACAGGCTCGATTGGCCTCTACCCTCTCCCTTCCTCACTCCCTTTTGAAAAATCCCAACTAACAGCTTAAAGCTTAACCTTCAACACTTTCAGGTAGAACCTGTCAGTTTGAGCCCTCGAGGACCGGACGCTGGGTCTCTGGGTGTCAGGAGAAGGAGAGCAGCCCTCAGACAGCAAGTACCTTCCATGAAGTTTTTCCCCTCTCCGGTTGATACAGCCTTCCTAGCCTCAAAGCCCAATCTTGACACTATGACGCAAATGCCCTTTAGAAAAGACTCGGAGCAATTGAGTCCGACTCCCCAAACCCCCAAACGCCCTCTCTCCCCAGCCCACCTGCCGTCCCCACCCGCAGCCTTGCTTCCATAGGTTTTTTTCCTTGATTAAAATGATCAGTCCCTCGAGGACCTGCAGTTTCGGGATAATTCTTAGGATTAAGTCCACAAGATGCGTCGGGTTGATGTGTTAGCAAGTTAAGGCTACTGATATTTTAAAGGCGCGCAGAGAGCAGTAGCGGCCAAACCCCCCAGACTCTGGTCTGGGTCGCACTCACCTGGAACCGAGCTCCCCGGCGGCCGTGGGAGGGAGGCGGGGCATCAATCCCACCTCTCCCGGGCACAGCCCAGACCTGCACTACCAACCTGGAGCAAGTCTTGCGGACAGCAGGGATCCGGGAGAGAGAGGGAAGGGGGCGGGGTCGAAAGACTGCCACCAGTTAAGAGTTTCGCAAGGTGCTTTCCAGCGGGATCGCAGCATCCCGACCGGGTCCGAGAGGAAGGAAACTCGGCGGCAGCAGCTGGTTGGCAGATCCAGCTAGCCCCGACCCGAGGAGTTCCCCGTCTCTTCCCGGCAGCCAGGCGGAGAAACACAGCGACAGAGGAGAGAGGCGCTGCCCAAATAAAAAAGAAGTCCCCTCCCCCTGCACCCGAGTCCCCCAGCGCCCCCGGCAAGCGGCCGCTTGGCGCTTCTCTCCTACCTGGAGTCCCCGTGCAGCCCGGCGGGCGGGCGGCTGGACCTCTCCAGGGGGAGCGGGACCCCGGCCAGGGCCGAGCACTCGCCGAGCGACTGTCTGGCCGGAAAGCTTCGACGTGAGCGGCGAGGGGGTGGAGCAAGAGGCCAGAGCCGCGGAGAGCGCCGGGGTGCGGGCCCTGGGTCTCCGCCCCGGCCAACGCGAAGCGGCCGCTGCTTAGCCCCGAGACGCTGCCAGCTCCTTGACTCCCTGCGTCTGAGCCCGGCGACGGGTGGCGCTGCGGAGAAGACCAGGCGACGCCGCCCCCTCCTCTTTGGTGTTTTCCATTTCCCTTTTCTCTGTGTAATCAGAAAGAGGTGGCCCCGGTCGCAGGGGAAGCCTGCGTCCCGGAGTGGGAAATTCCCCCTCCCCTCTAGGTGTCTAGGCACTAAATGCACCCGAAAAGATTGGGGGCGGGGCCAGGGGCGGGACTTAGGGCACCGGGAAACCAGAGAGGAGACAAGCGAGACGATCAGAGGGGCACCATGGACTCTACTGGGGAATTCCCAACTTTTTCTGGAAGGGAGCTGCGAGACCGGAAGCAGCTCCCCACAGCTCCCAGCTGTAGGGACCCACGGACTGCCACCTCCCCTCAAAAAAGAAAAAACCCACTCCTGTGAAGAGTGAGGACACCCTGCCCGGGTGGGTAGGAGGAGCTGCGGGCTTTGATCTTATCTCCCAGTGCGAGCTGGAGAAGAGAACAGAGTGCGGAGGGTGTGGATTCTTCCCCCCCGCCCCACCAAAGAGTCTGGAGGAAGCTCTGTTATTCCAAGATCTTCCTTCCCCACCCTTAACCTCCCCACCGAAGGCTCCTCTCTGCACCGCCTCTGGATTGGACCAAAACATGTTCCCATTCCACTTCATTAGCTCAACCACTGCATCTTCAATGGCACAAAAGGAGATAGACATAGCTAGCTAGATCGATGGATAGATCTTACCAAGCCAGCTTCAAGAAGCTTACGTTTCAGATCTAGAAAGGGAGCAAAGGTTGAGGCCCAACTCCCCCATTTTGCGCGTGAGGAAACTGAGGTCCCCGACGCACGTTAAGCGCACGTTAAGTGGCTTGCTCAAGATCTCTCATAAGTATTCTAGGTGTCCGTGAGGTATTTGAGCCTAGGTCCTCTGACTGCAGTCATAGGTCTTCCTCCGGTACCCCATTGCCTCCGACTACTGGATTTGGAGACAGAGGACCGAGGTTCAACTCTCAGCTCTGCTGCCGTTTGTAATAGACCCTGGACAAGTTACTTAACGTCTTTGGGCCCTTGGAGGAGTGATGTTAGTAACTGCCTGCCTAACAGTGCTGGGAAGACAGCTGAGCTCCACCCTCAGCTGAGTTCCTCACTGCTGGGAACGGCCTGCTCCCTCCCTTACCCCTGAAGCTTTCACCACTATTCCCCCTCCTCCCTCCTCCTTTTCCGCTGGCAGCCGCTCCATTCCTGGGTCGGGCCGGCGGCTGAGCCACTCACTCTTGGCCCCGGACCTCTTTTTCTGAGCCAATTGCCAGTAACCTGCGCTTTCCACACCCCGTCTTCCCACTTAAGGAATGCAGCGATTTGTATTAATGGTCATTTTCTCAGCAACTCCTGAGTATGCGGCGGCAGATGAACGCAAGAGTCAGCCGGAAGCTGAAAAGCTTAACTAGACTCTGCAGCGTCTGCACGGATAATTGGAATCGAAATGCTTTGGGGGGACTTTAATTAGGACCGAAATTCTTAACACCTGTGATTTGAGGATTGCGTGTGATACTTGGTGGAAGGATTGAAAGCACTTGACAATATTTTGCTTTTGAAATAGAAAACGCTATGTTCTAAGAATTGAGGGATTTCGGGCGGGGCACTGGAAAGTTTAGCAGAGACCGCATTTACACGAGCTGTTCATTCTTTCTGGCCTCTCTCGGTGAAAGAACTTTGGGGCACTCCGCCCGGATTCCCTCCCCAAGCATCCGACGGGCAACTGCAGCCTGGACTCTCGGGGTGTTCTACCATAAGTACTGATTGATCTGGTCCTTCCTCCCCCAACTTGTAAACACAGAATAGGATCCCTTATCTTAGCAACTCCTGTGAGGTTTAACTTGTGGCTGGCTGGGTAAAAAGAACTGCGAATAAAACTTGAAAATGACTGGAGCTCAAAATAGAAAAAAAAATGTATCCCACTCCCTTTTTTGCAGAGGCTTCCCGGGCTTTCTTCAACGCTTGGCTCAGCTTCCACCTTCGGCAGGAGGCCTTTTCTGGTCTCCCGACTCCTCTGACTCGACTTCCTATTTATTCTGTAGATATCTCTATGTTCATAATTGTTTACTTGATGTGTCCCCCATTTGAATGTGAGTTCTTTAAGGGCGGAGACCATGTCCTTGCCTGCTTGTAGCCTTAGCGCTTAGCACCGTGCCTGGCACTTAGTAAGTGTTAAATAAATACTTGTGGGCTGACTGGCTGAGGGACTGACCCGAGGACTAACGGTGTGGAGTATTTTATATACCTCTAGATTGTATTGATGTCTTGGTTTTGATTTTCATTTTTCCCTTTTTTGTTCTTTATTACCTGGGATGGTGGTAACTCTTTAATTGGGTGCAAAGAGGACAGTGAGGGGGGGTGAAAATGAAGATGTAAAAACAAAAGATAGCAATACATTTCTCAAAAGATAGAAACTCAGTTAAGTCTTTTTCACTGGTGTAAGACTGAGGTTAAAAAGGGGGGGGGGGGGGCTTTCACAATCTTTTTCTGTATGTCCTTGGACAAATATTATGATTTCTCTCTGCTCTACAGTAAAGTAGGTTATGAGGTTATGACTGGGATCATGTTATCATAATAACTCCAAGGGACATTAATAAACACTTTGCAAATACTGAAAGTTGCTTAATCAGCAGATTGCTGTTAGGTGCGTGCTATATTTAGCAGATTGGGGCTTGCAGAGTTGATACTTCCTAACTTCCACCCCCAATAGAACAGTTATTGAAATTATTACCTAAGAGTTAGAATCATAGTCAAAAATTCTAGGCAAGCAACATGGAAGACCAGCTTTTAAAGAAGAATTTAGTTGGGTGAGGGAACATGTGGGGGAGTGGAAGGACCATAGGACAATGAAGGCCCTAGGGTAGAGGGAGTAGGAAAGGTAGGCAGAAGTCACCTAGGTTGTGGGGTAAGGTTCCTTATTCTAGTTGACCAGGTGCAAAGTCCAATTATTTCTATCTGTATAAGGAACAGAGATTTTTCAGTGCCCTAGGGAAAACTTCAGTAGCTATGGCCCTATCCTTGTGAAAGGCTGTGCTGGGAAATCATACTACAAAGTGAATGCTGTATGGTAGGTATCCAGAAAAGAGTGGAGCTGACCTTGGAGTCAGAGCCCTAGGCTCTGTTCCCGACTCAGATACCAGCTGTGTGACTGTGGACATTATCACAATGTCTCTGAAACTCAGTTTCCTTATCCAAACATTAGGACAACATTTCTTCCACCTTCCTCACGAGGTGGTGAACTAAACTTTGGAAACCTTAATGCCAGAGCCCTGTGAAGTCAGTAATTTACGTATTATTACCTCCATTTTGCAAAGTAAAAAAGCTTATTGAAGGGTCAGAGAATTAAGTGGTTTACACAGTGGCAAAGTCAGAATTCAAACTACATCCACGATTTCAAAATCAGCTAAATCCAAACTCTCCCATCTCACAGATGAGGGAACTAAGGCACAGAATAGTAAATGATTTGCTCAAGATTGCTTGGCAGTATGTGGCAGTAATTGGATTTCAATTTAGATCCTGTGACTTCAAATTCATGACCTTCTCCGCAGCCACCCCTGTCCCCCCAACCCCTGCCAGGGTTCTTTGCATTCTACCATTCTGCCTCCAAAGTAATAACTGGTGTCCTGGCAAGGGTGACCTGGGCCTGGAGGTTGGACGTCGAGGTTAAGAAGTTGAACCAGGAGGCCTGAATTCAACACCTCTGGTCTATTGTGGAGAAAGGCAACTCAAACTCATAAATGCAGAATGGATTTGACCAGAACCACACTGGTGACTGAGGCTAGGGAGTTGATTTACTCTCTCCATAGATTCTGGCTCCATGGTACCTGAAGGTGAAACCATAGGTTGCAGCAAGTTCATTTCAGTTCAATAACTATTCATCGATCATCTGCTATGCACAGCACATTATGTTAGGAGGGGAGGGGCAGAAGGAACAGGGGCTCCTCTGCCTTAGGTAATTTATAAAATAGTTGGAGGGGGGTATGTCACACACAAATAGCTATAAAGTCAAATGGTACTTGATAAGTGTTTCAGGGAGGTGCTCCATCAGATCCAGGGTTTCCTCCATTTCTTCAAGACTGTTGTTGTGTTCATCCTTTGTTGTCAAAGACCATGCCATCAGAGAAATGATGACATGACTTGCACATGACTTTGTTTTGAGTGAGGGAGGGCTGTGCAGGTCACCAGCCTTACTTCTCCAGAGTCATCTGAATCCAGTGATCATCATATTCATCAGGATGACTAGAGATGACCCAGGATGCACTGGGAGACCTTGACCCCTTTAGGCCAAGGTCTTTGCTAGCATTCACCTAGGGTGAGGTAATGCCCATTCATTGAGTAGGACTGTTTAAGAAGTAGCTAGGGTATGGCCCCTTTAATGAGGCAAAGAAAAAGACATCAAGCTGGGAAGGAAACAGCAACAGTTACTATTGATAATCACACTTAAGCCAGGAGGGTCCAGAAGAGCCCTTAGGCAGGGGGTCAGTGTTGTCCGAGCTTCAGAGTGCAGTAAGTTTAAGGTTTTGGGAAAGGCAAGGCAAGGCAAAAAATCTAGCCAGTAAAACCCGAGTCAACTGGGCATCTTCTGACCATCCAAAATTACCTTCCTTCGGAGAAGAGAAGAAAGGGGAGGAGAAGACAGACAGGAGGGGAGGAGCTGAATTACCCAGCTAGCTGGGTCCCTGTTCAGGCAGCTGCATCTACTCAAAGGTTGTTGTGTTCGTCCTTCATTGCCAAAGAAGGCCATGCCATCAGAGAAATAATGGCATGACTTGTTCTGAATGAGGGAAGGCTGTGCAGGTCACCAGCCTCACTTCTCCTCCAGAGCCATTTGAATCCAGTGACCAGATATTCATCAGGATGACTGGAGATGACCCAGGATGCACTGGGAGACCTTGGTCCCCTCTTCAAGACTATCTTCTTATAGAGGCCTTTCTGGTCCTTCCTCCTCCCCTCCTCCCCACTCCCTCCATTTTTCCCTCTGAGATCACATTCCATTTACAATGTACACAATCACACATACACACACATCCCATAATTGTTTCTATACTGTCTTTCCCATTAGCCAGTAAAAATCTCTGAGAGCAAGGACTGGTTTTTGTCTTTTTTAGGTGGAGTTATCTGCAGTGATTAGCACAGTCCTTCACTCTTAGTTGATTGTTGGTGATAATGCAGACCAGAGGTTTCTAGGTGCTTAGCACTGGGGCTACAAAGAAGGATCCTAACAGTCCTTGCCCTCAGGGAGTCCACCCCCTTAGGGGGGAAATAACAGATGATTAACTAGCCACACAAATATAAGATACAAACTGGGAGAACTCAGAGAAGGTAGGAGCAACTGGGAGAACTGAGGAAAGTAAGATTTGAACTCAGACTTGAAGGAAGCCAGGGAAATGAAAAGGAGGAGGTGAGAAGGGAGAGCATTCTAAGTTGGAAAAAAGCCAGCCAGTCAATGCAGAGGCAGGAGGTGAAATAAAGATCTGCAGAGTTCATGGGATGGGGGAAAGCTCAAAAAGGCTGTAAAAGTAGGAAGGAGCCAGGTTGTGAAGGCTCTGAATGCTACACATCTGTTTTTATACTGTTCAGTCATTTCAGTCATGTCTGACCCTTTGTGACCCCATCTGGGGTTTTCTTGGCAGAGACACTAGAGTGCTTTTCCATTTCCTTCTCCAGCTTATTTTACACATGAACAAACTGAGGCAAGTAGGGTTAATCAACTTGCCCAAGATCAAACACAACTACTAAGTGTCTGAGGCCAGATTTGAGCTCAGGGAGATGAGTCTTCCTGACTCCAGGGAAACACTGGAATCTATTGAGTAGAGCAAAAGGTTACATGACCTGACCCATGCTTGGGGAAAAATCACTTTGGCAGCTGAGTAAAGGTTAGATTGTAGTGAGGAGACACTTTAAGTCAGGGAGATCCATTAAAAGGTTACTGCAATAGTCTAAGTGAAACTTCATTCACACACTAAATCCAGGATGATCAATTAATTAATAAACATGTTTTAAGCACATACTATGTGTTTTTGTCAAGTGATTTTTAAATAAGCAAACTGAGACTCTGTACTGAAAGATGATGTGAATGAAGGTAAAATGACAAATATTCAGAATAGTTTACTTGAAGCAGCCAGAATTCACTTTCAAAGGGGAGAACAACCAGCTGATGGCAGATTGATCTGGAACTCCTCAACTTATAAGCAGTTATGACCAAAAGTTCATTTGTTTGACTCATCATCACATGATCATAGAGCTGAAGGGACATTAGAGGTCATTTGTCAGGCCCCTTCGTTCTACAGAAAAAGAATCTGAAACGCAGAAAGAGGTTAAATAATCTTGCCTAAGGTCACTCAAGGTAGTACATAGAACACTTGTGCCAAGGTCGTCAAGACTCCAAATTCCATATTCTTTCCAAAGCCCTTATGCTACTTCATAACATATTTCATTGTCGTCATTATTATAGAAGTAATTACACCTAGTGGTTCTGTTTCTAGATCAGAAGACAGATGATCCAATTAACTTGCAATGTACCTGTAGTGCCATAACAGAGAGCATTCTAAAGAACCTGTCAAGCATAACAATTTTTTCCTATTGGAAATTGCATTCAGAAATAACCAATTTGGAATATCATGCCTCCTATTACAACCTGTTCCACTCTTTATTACCCTGCCCCCTCCAAAGTACCTTTTTCTATGGAATGATGTCTTTCTTTCTCCTTCCCTATTTGGCTTCACAAACAAATGCTAGCTGTTAGTGAGAGAAAGGCTTTTCTTGTTCCTCTCCTCCATCTCTATACGCTCTTTCCCCCCTACAGATCTCACTCTAGAGAAGTGAGAATAAGGAATCAATGTTGGGGGAAGAGGAGTACAGCACTGCTACTTCTGGTGGGCAAGGGAAAGGAAAGGGAAATCACCAAAGGCAGTGGGGAGGAATGGGGAGTTTCTGCAGCCACTCAGTTGGGTAGACAATTGGTAAGTAAGAGATCTATTCCTAGTGTTCCTAAATTACAGAATCCCAAAGTTGGAAGGGATCTCTAAGTCTAAATACAACCTGCACCTGGTCAGGAATCTCTTCTATTATTGATGAGTTAACCCCCAACCTCCATTTGAAGAACTTCAATGATGAGTATTCTATTGCCTCTTGTTAAACTAATTATTTCCAATTACTAAGCATTTATTTTCTCTACCTTCTTTCCCTCCAGGAAAAACAAAAACAAAATCCTTGTAACAAATAGGCATAGTCATACAAAACAAATTCTCTTGTTGACCACACCCAGAATAAGTGACTTATTCTGCAATTGGTCCATCACTTCTCTCTGACCAGAGGTGAGTAACGTTCTACCATCATTGGTCACCTAGAAGCATGGTTGATCAATGTATGCATTAGAGTTCCCAGTTTTTCAAAATTGTTTATTTTTACATTTTTTTTGTTAATATAAATCTTTCTCCTGGTTCTGCTCATTCCTCATCAACTCATAAAAGTCTTCTCTGCTTTCTCTGAAATGATCCATTTTGTTATTTCTTATAGCATAATAATCTGTTATATCAATACATCATTCATTTATCCATTCTTCAATTTATAGGGAACCTTAGCTTCCAGTTCTCATTTCAGTCCAGCTTCCAGTTTTCCACCATAAAAGAAGAGCTGCTATAAATAGTTTTGTACAAATGAGTCCTTTTCCTCTTTATTTGGTCTCAGGGTCTAACACAATCCGATATAAATAGGTACAGGTATTTATGGATATAGATATATAATTGTAGATGTATATATCAGTCTGTCTGTCTGTCTATACTTGGTCTAGTCTGGCTGCTTTTTACATTTTTGCATTCCATATCATTTCTATTTCCTTTCTATGTCCTTTTGGTAAAGGGAGATTGTTCTAAAAATCTTTGAAAATTGTTTCTATCTTACATCTTTTTGCTGTACTTCCACTCTCATCCTAAAAATGACCTCAGATTGACTTTAATTAGTTGTTTCTTTTACCAAGCCTTCTTTAAAGTGGTCTTATCCTCTACATTTTATTTCTATTTTATGGGGGACAGTTATAGTTCATAAATCTCTACCATTCCTTCTCATAAGGCCTTGCAACCAAGTTTGTTTTTTTTTCTAAACCAGTGTTTCCCTTGGCTGCCATATTTCTCTGCTTAGCAAGTATTGCTTGCTGAATAAGTGCTTTGTGGGCTCTTTTAGTCACCTAATTACAGCAATAGATGTGCAACAGTTAAATTTCTATATGAAATTTCAATGTTCTTTTTTCTGTCTATATTGCACCTTTTGGGGGGGGGGGTGGAGACAGCTCCTGTGATTTCATTGGTATAAAGAACTCTTTCTGCCACTGCATATCAGTCACTGTTCTACAACTTATAATTTTAGAGAGCTTCCTGACAAGTTGTCCTTTTGCCCAAGTTCACACAAGTAGTATGTGTTGGAGGTGAGGCAGAACCAATGGGGGGTACTGATAAAGTTTAACAAGCAGTTGGGGTGGGAGACAAAATATACCTAGGATACATATTTAAATTGATTTGCATTATTACTATTTTCTACATCACTTTCTTAAATCTAGACAATCACCAAAATAGTAAATCAAGTCCTGATTTGTCTCATTTGCTCATGCTGAAAATATAACAATCAGCTCTTGAGTTGAAGTGGTTCCAGGACATCCCTGGCTTGAATCCAGATCTCCTTGATGCTGAAGTCACTTCCATCTCTTTAAAAAATATATATTTATTTCCCCCCAATTACATGTTAAATCAATTTTAAACTTTTAAAAAATGTCTTGAGTTCCAGATTCTATCACTTCCTCCCTTCCTCCCTTCCTCTCTTCCCTCCCCCTTCCCTGAGATGATAAGCAATCAGATGTAGGTTCTATAGGCACCTTCATGTAACACATTTTCCATATTAGTCACTATTCACTGTCACATGGCTTCATGCATTAGAAACAAGGAATTTTACAAAGGAGGACTGACGAAAAGGATATCATCAAAGAAATATACAACCAAAGAAAAAAAATGACCTGGTCATGTGATAAGAGACAAGGATAAATGATGGACAGCTTTATGCAGCACTGATATCCTCATGAAGCTAAACCCAAATCAACAAAGGCCTCTGGTAGGTTGGGAAGAATCCTGTGTTGAACTTACCTGAGGACACGGACAAAAGTGGAACAAGACTGGCAGGCATGGATAGGTTGGGAGATTCATTGTGGGAGCAACCATCCACACAGATGAGATCACAGAGCCATTTGAGTATTATAACTTTTAGGACACTATATAATAAAGTATCTGTCTTTGTGTTACCTTACTATATACCATCACTTCCTCAAACCTTAGATCTTGGGCCACACTGTCAAACAGAAACCAAAACTCCAGTTACTTCTCTGTTCCACCTCCTTCCCCTTGACAAATAAAAACTCCTAGTTCAGTGTTTCTCAATCTAAGACTGACTATGTCATCAAATACTGAGTTGGTGCTATTTCCTAAAGACAACACAGTTGGTCTCTGACCCATTGGGTAACCTGTACTTTTTACCTATGTAATGGAGAGAAAGTAATAACAGTGGCTTACCATGACCACCACCAACAGCACAGATACCTCCCGTCCCATCAACCTCTGCGCACTCACAGCCCTCTAGCTGCTTGGTGGCCTGACATCATGAAAATCCTCCTAGCTGGCTCTGTGGAAGGTAATCAAGTATGACTACATTACTCATCCTTTACTTGTAAAAAGTACCACCCTTCCATCTCCATTTGAATGAGTGGTCTGAAGTATTTAATATCTCTAAAAATGGGGAAGGGGAACTTCAGGTGATGCCTTGTTAATTGTTTTTAAAGCTAACTAAACAAAGTTTATTTCTTTCCTTTCGGATGATTTTTTTTTTAAAGATAGATTAACCATAACTAAACTAGCCACAACTAAATTCAGATTGTCCTTTACTGGTCTCTGACTCCTCTAAGAAACCAGGAAACTAATGGTATATAGAAAACAGGTTTCCCCAAATGAATAATTTTAGAAGACTTAAGAGCTCTGATCAATGCAATGATCAACCATGATTGTAAAGGACCAGAGATGAAGAATGATACCCACCTCTTGACAGAGAGATAATGGAATAAATATAGAGGAAAAGATATATAATTTTGGAGATGGCCACTGTGGGAATTTGTTTTGCTTGACTCTGCATGTTGGTTACAAGTGTTTTCTTTTTCTATGGAGGAGGAGAGGAAAGTGGAAAGGAGAGAAAAAGAAATGCTTGCTAATTGAAAAAAAAATAAATTTAATTAAAAAAACAAAAATAAAAGAAAATTTGTTTAGAATGACGATATAATGATTAAGACATTCTAAATCAAAAACAAATAAAGTCAAAGTATGGATCTATTTTCCTAACCCACACGTGAATACTTCTAATATAAACATGGCTGCCACTCACGTGCCATAGACAGATATCTGGCTTGAGATCTGAAAAGCCTTGCCATATCTTAAAAGGGAGACTTTGATTTACATTTTTGTGGAGAGTAGGAGATGGAACAGCTTAGTATAATTGGGGTTCATTGAGCACAGTTAAGAGTGGGTGATCATTCCTTCTACTTCTAAGAGAGTTATTAGTCTGGAATTATATCTCTCTGCCATGCCTCAAATATTTGTAGTCTAAGGGTATTATGCTTTCTCTTTTAGAGGTTCAGAATAAAAGGTACTTTCCCTGGTTACTCTAAAGGGGAAGGTAACACTTAGCTTACTCTCACTAGGTTAGCTCCCTCCCTTCAAAGGCTAGTTACATGAAAGGCAATCATGGAAAACTAGCAAATCTCTTCATCAGAGAAAACGGTAAACAGAATCCAGAAATCAGATACTTTATACAATAGGCAAATTCTTGGGTAGCAAGGCAATAATAGTTCAACTAAGAGAGAACCATGATGAGTGGGAAGAATTCTCTCTTAGTGGTCACTAGAGTTTCAGCAGCTTGAAGTAAAGGATCATGTTGGGGGATAATTTTCCCAAGTGTCTGCCAGCTGCAAAGTACAGCTTGCCTTTCACCCTCTGTCTCCAACTCCTTTTAGGCTTCTCCCTGTCCAAAAAAGTCTCTTCATTCATGTAGGAATGCAACTTGGAAGGCTTAGATGTCTGTCAATTAGGAATCACATCTCAATTCCCCTCCATGCCACTAAACACCTGCCAGTACCACTGAACCATTCCTCAGGAAACCACCCCAGGCTTGGGTGGAATAAGGTTACAAAAATGATTTTGAAAAATTCCATAAATTGACCATCTCACACCTATCAGATTGGCTAACATGACAGAAAAGGAAAATTCCCCCAACTGGCTTTGTGTAGGGAGGTCAGTTAGGCTGGAAGGGATGTAGAAAAACTGGGACACTAATTGGCACTGCTGGTGGAGTTGTGAATAAGTCCAACTATTCTGGAGAACAATTTGGAACTTCCCAAAAGGCTACAAAACTGTGCATACTCTTTGATCCAGCAATACCACTACTAAGTAGGTCTGTACCCCAAATAGATCAAAGAAAATGAAAAGACATGAATACAAAAACATTTATAGTAGTTCTTTTTTGCAGTGGCAAAGAATTGGAAATTGCAGGGATGCCTATCAGTTGGGGAATGGCTGAATAAATTGTGGTATATGATTGTGATGGAATAGTATTGTACTAAAAGAAATGATGACCAGGGTGGTTTCAGAAAAACCTGGGAAGACTTCTATGAACTGATGAAAAATAAGCAGAACAGGAGAACACTGTACACAGTAACAGCAACATTGTAATGATGATCAACTGTGAAAAACTTAGCTCCTCTGATACAGTGATCCAAAATAATTGCAAAGGACCCATGATGAAAAATGTTAGAGAAAGAACTGATGAGCTCTCAGTGTAGATTTAATCATACCCTTTTCACTTTATTTTCTTGGGTGTTTTTTGTGCATTTTCTTTTGCAACATGGTTATTATAAAAACATCTTTTGCCTGGCTTCACACATCATATTGCTTGCCTTCTCAAGAGTTGGGGGACTGGCAGGAGAGAGGGAAAGAATTTGGAACTCATTTTTTTAAATGAATGTTACATTTTTAACTTAATTAAAAAATATATAATGAAATAAAAATATGTCAAAGCCCAAAACAATCCTCTAGAAATTGTGCAAATCAACATTGACATGCAGCAAAAATGAAATAGCAATGTTCTACTTATTAGCATGTATCCAGGCTACCTATATGGCACTAGAACAAAGGTACCTTAGCTTTTCTTTCTCCTAATGCAATTAAATAAGAAAAGCAGAACTGTGAAGTAGCTGTTTTCAGTGGTTGTCTTTCAGGTTTTTTTAAAACACAAAGTAGGGGTGGGGGAAGACAGGATAGCTATATTGATCTCAGACAAAGCAATAGCAAAAACCAACCAAATAACTAAAAAAATAGCAAAAAGACTTAAATAAACAATGAAACTATCTTATACTGATAAGAGTCATAGACAATGAAATAATTCTCTCTCTCTCTCTCTCTCTCTCTCTCTCTCTCTCTCTCTCTCTCCACACATACACACACACACACACACACACACACATCTCTCTCTGTATATATATATATATATATATACACACACACACACACACACACACACACACACATATATGTATTTACATATGTATAATGTCATAGTGTCTAAATACTTAAAGGAAAAGCTAAATGAGTTATAAGGAGACATGATAAAATGTAATAGTGGAGAAATCTCAATGCACCCTTTTCAGACCTAGATAAAGCTAACAAAAATATAAATAAATAAAAGTAGCCCACTATTCTGTACTTCATCTTCCTTATAGAGGTAGAAGAGTTCTATTAATTAATTATTAATCCATAATGCAGTGAAAAGTAACTTTCAAAATTATCCTGCTTCTCTATAATTCCTTCTGACCTTCCTTCTGTTGTCTTTGTGCATTTAAAAAAAAATGATCATTACTTCTCTTTTCCTTTTCTTTTTGGGAACTCTGTCAATTACATCTTTCCCTCTTATCCCCAAATTTAAAAAGAAAAAAAAAAGCAAAGCCCAAATAAGGCTTAAAAAAAATAAGACTACTTTTGTGAATACCTTGTTGATCATTAAAATAAAAAAGACACACTCAGATACTAATAAACTCTATACCTTAAGATAGTTGGATAAATAGTATTAGTGTTACTTCACTTCTTGTATGGTGTGAAAATATGAGAAACTAGTATGTTAATTGTACCCTAGACCTTGACATTTAGGAGGCTCTTGCAGTTTCCCCTTGGCTCATGTCTGTGCCTTGGTTTTCCCTTTGAAAGAGGAGAATTTAGCTGTTTCTTCTTAAGACAGCTCTCAGCTCCCTTAAAAGTATTCAGGCTAATAATGCATCAAATATAGAACAATTGTATTTGACTCAACAGAAAATGTAGAATAGGGTCATACCTGATTCCCTCAATAGTCAGGAATCCTCTCTTCTTTTAGAAAAGTGTTTTTCCCTAACAGACCACCAAGCTTTATACTAGTGAAAAGAGAGGCCTGGGTTCCTTTTGCCTATCACCCTTTGCTGAGCTGGTCTTTTGAAGGAGAGCCTTTAGGCCTCTCTTCATATCTGAGGCAAGAAATCTCTATCTTTCTCTCCTGTCATCTCTTATTCAGGCACAGAATTTCTCTTGCTATGGCTCCATTTGGATCTATAAATTAAATGCATTTATCTTCCTGCAGAGGCTATTATCATACAGATGTTTCTCTAGGTCCATTGTGGCCTGTCTCCTCCCTGTGGGCTTATTTCTCTGTCTCTGGGTCTAGGCTATCCTCTTAGGTCTCCAAATGGCAGTGGCTTCTCAATGCATATAGTTTTCAAGAGAATTCACAGATATCCCTCTAGATCCCAGGCCCAGTATCTACTTTTTAAAGGACAAACCAAAGGGCTCACAATAGGCATGGGAACTTGGACTTTTCCTGAGATGACAAGTTATTAATTTTGTAAGTTTTGGTCCAAGGCCTCATCAGTGGGCCAGTGAGGAGGTGGGACAAAGGAAATTCACCCACTGTCCATGAGTACTGATTCTACTGTTCACTGTTCATGTTCGATATATAGATAGAGCTCATATTGATATAATTTTTAGGCTTTACAAAACCTGGTGAGGTATGATTCAAACATTGGAGATGAGTGGCTATAATTTAAAACTGTAAAAGCTGGCACATCAGTGCAGCGACCAATCGTGACTTAAGAAAACTGGGGATGAAGCATGCCTCCTACCTCTTGGTAGAGACAGGATGGGCTAGAAATACAGAAAGAAACATACGTGTAAAGAGATAGTCATTATGGGGGAAACGGGAAGTGATGGATAATAATGTAATAATGGGGCAGCTAGGTGGCACAGTAGATAGAGTGAAGTAACCTGATCTTTGTTTGCCTCAGTTTCCTCAGCTGTAAAATGAAGTTAATAATAGGACCTATTTCTCAGGGTTGTTGTGAAGATTAAATGAGTAATACTGAAAATGCTTACCATAGTGCCTGGCATATAGTAAGTGCACATATAAGTAAGTACATGGGTTAGTTATTATTATTATTTTGAGAGGGTTGTACAGAATAAAGAAAAGAAATGAAAGAGCCTCAGTGAAACAAAAAGGAAGAGAGCAGAAGGAAATCACAAAAGGACACTGATAAAAAGAGCAGTTTTGTATTCTGTTCAATTTGATAAATATATCATTTTTTTTGAAAAGTCCTATGTAACAGAAGGTTATAGTTTTCATATCTAAGAGGACCCTGGGCACAGGAGCACTAATCTCAGAGCATACCTGCCCTGTCTGCTCCCAAACCACATGGGAAGGTTTGGTGAAGCTGCTTCTAGAAATTTATGATACAATAGAGGGCACTGCTCTCCTATTCAAAGCTTGTGCAGGTATCACTGTTATGGCCTGATCACCTGAAAGTGAAGAAATAGACTTGAGCCAGAGGGGATAGTGCCTACCAGCAACTCCTTCTAGGGTGTCCAGAAGAGTGACAAGGTGCTGTGATCCTGTGGGTGGATGCAGTAGATACCAGCTCCCAGACTTCTTGAGTCTCGCCTGACCTTTCAAAACTCCTAAGGTTGCAGTCCAGTCCATTCCATCTCCAGTATTCCTTGTCTAAGATGGGAAGGAAAAGATACGAGACCCAAGGAAATGGCAGAGCCAAGTGCTTTCAGTTTTGGGTCCACTGGAGGGGTAGCCCACTGGTGTTGGCTGCCACTTTCCTCAACAACAGCAGGGGCATGTATTGGAGTCATTATGCCTTCTCTTGGCATGAGAGAGTCTAAGGCTCCTCCCTAAGCAGAAGTCCAGAGCAGCTTATCCTCCTTATTGGACATTAGGGAAGAAAAAAAGGCTGAGTTCCACCTCTCCTCCCTCTCCTCCCCTTCATCCATGATCTTTAGTGACCAGCAATATTCTATTACCCATCTTTATAAACATCCAGAAGTGAGCTCACCAAAGCCTCCACATGAGGTTTAGAGCCAGGCAGACCATGTTCATCATACTCTGAGAATGAGTTTTTATTGGTCAGTCCCCTAAAACATATCCTTTACTGCTCTTTGTTTATTGAATTGTTCCTGATTGTTGAATTTCTTATGTTTATAACAAAAACAGGTGAATCCACTATTTTTCTTCTTGAGCTATCCTTCATGAGACAGCAAGGTTGTGTCAGATAGCATATTAGCCCTCAGGTCAGTAAGACCTGAGTTCAAATCGGCCTTAGACACTTACTTACTAGAGTTTGATGCAAGGCAAGTAATTTCACTGGTTTGTCTCAGTTTTCTCAACTATAAAAAAGGGATAATAACAACACCTACCTCCTAGGGTTGTTGTGAGGATAGGATTAGATGAGATATTTCGAAAGTGCTTTGTAAGCCTTAAAGCACCACATGAACACTAGCTGGTATAAAAGTTTTGAGCTTTGAGAGACTTTCGAATTCTAGTCCATCCCACCCCCAAAACCCAACTGTCCATTTTAGAGAAGAGAGAGTCAGTGAGGGAGCAGCTTCCCACAACTGCAGAGCTGTTTCCTGACTCTCAGACTAATGAAACTTTCACTGCATTGTAAGGCTTCCTTTCCAAGCAACAACAATCTAAGGGTTTTACACTTTACACTGCTTTGTAACTCCTTCCTTAACATCTGTGATTAGTGAGATAGTATCTATGTAACTTTTGCGGTATTTTTTTTTTTTTTACTAATATGAGAAAGAAGCTACAAAATATCTCGCATACATAGAAAAAATATCCCAGCACACAAGTGTTAGCTTTTTGAGGTAGAAAAAAAAGAAATGAGGCTCTGGATTCTTGACCTTGGTGATCAAGAGGTGAATTCTTTTTTCTTTCCAATGAAAAACAGTAAAATTAGAGACTGAAACCTCTACTCAATGCATAGTGAAACCAGCACAGCCAACTGAACAAATTTAAGTCATATGAGTAGTTTCTTTTTGTCCGCAAGCTATTATGTTTGCATTTTCTACAGCTTCACAATTAGCATGGTATATAGCAATGTTTCATCTCAGTCACGGAAAGTGGATTCTCTTGCTGTAAATTTCCCCCATGTATCTGGTACCATCACCAAAATCAATAAGAAAAAGGAAACAGTGAGCTCAAAAAAACTCTTAAAAAAAAAAACCAACTGGAATTGATATTCCACATTATGGAATATGCAAGAAGTGGCACAGCTAAGTGGAAAGAGTCTTGGAATTGTAGTCAGAGCACTCAGTTCTCTTACCTGTGAGACCTTGGGCATGTAATTTAACTTTGGGGGGAGGGGTTATGCTAGTTTCCTAATATGCAAAATAATGCATGTATAATATAACAATGCAAAATAAATTTAGAGTCCTATAAATCTATAGAAAAAATAAATAAAAGTCTATAACTCTGATGCTATATTTTCTAAAGTGAGGAGAGGAGGATGGACTGGCCTTTCCTTACTTTGCCTCTAATCTAGCTAGAGTAGAGGGACCCCACTGGGCAAGCTCACACTTGAAACCCTGGCTACCTTTTGAGTCTCGTATTTCCTTTCCTGAGGGTGTGACCAAGAATCAAATTTGAGGTGAATGTATCTAGGCTTGGAAGCCTAGAGATATTAGAAGAGGTTTTAAGGTCCTGAGTTCACTGAGTAAAGCTGCCTAGTGTTAGGATAGTTTCTTCACAGGACACTCAAAAGAGATAGACTTTGAGAGAGACAGTGAAAAGCTAAGGGGAAGTATAAAATGTCTAAGCAGCAGTCCTTCAAACTTTATATTCTGATAATATTAAAGTATTAGCTCCCTATACTCCAAAGATATCAAAGAATGAGGAAAAGATCAATAATAGGTAACTTTTTGTTGTAACAAAGGACTTGAAACTAAGGCAATGCTCTTAAATTGGGAAATGACTAAGTAAGTTATAGTATAGGAATATGGTGAAATACTATCATACTGTAAGAAATAGTGAAGGCAAAAATTTCAGGGACACCTAGGAAGATGTGTATAAACTGATACAAAGTGAAGTGAGCAGAATCAGGAGAAAAATTTATATAATAACAATATTGTAGATGATGAGAAAAACCTTTGAAACATGTAAGAATTCATTTTCTTAAATTTCTCAAAAATTTTCTGGTAGTTCAGGACATTGAAAGTAATGAGCTGGATTCTCATTTTCTTTGTCCCCTGAGAACTCCTCAGATAGGATTTTCTCATTCTAGCCAAATGGATTAGCAGTATTTTCCCATTCCTGATGAAAGCAGGGAAGATTCTGACCAAGCCGTTTACCACAGGCTAAAGGGAAGTGGTTTATTATGTTGAGAACTGGGGAACCCTGAAAAGACAAAAGCCCAGCATTCTTCAGAAAAGATTACTTCTCATTCTACCTGCTGAACAACCTAGCTCATTGTGGTTCTGTTCCAAGCCTCTAAATCAGCTAGGTAGATTATAGATTATCTCAGGAGTTACAAACTTCTTGAAAATGAGGTACCAAGTCACAGGCTCCTATTCTTTTGAGAGGAATGGAGTACAACCAGGCCTACGACCAAAGTAAATAAGAAGTACTATGAAAACTCACCTTGCTTGAACTATCTACCCCACACACTGCACTATTTTAAATTCACTGGATTATTGGATATTCCACTTATAGAGGCAAACACTCCATGGTTATATTAGGCCAATTAGCTACTCACAAATTAGAGTAAATTGTTGTAGTCATATAATCTCCTGACTTACTAATAGGGATAATAAAAACTTAGGGAATGGAAAGCACTTGTGGGGTGGAGATTTTTTGTGTGTCAGGGGAGGGATATCAGAGGAGTAAACATTTTGGAGCATGATGCATTTCATATAGGGAGAGCCCAGCAAGGATATTCCAGTATTGGCTAGTCAAAATGTAATAGATGCTATGGATGGAAAGGGAATAAAAAGGTAGTCCCTGAATTCAAGGTGATCCCCTTCTAGTTGGGGACCCAGGCCATAAAGATGTTTTTAAAAAGAGATAAGGACCCAAGGTAGTATTGTGAAAATGATGACAAACACAATAGTGAGGGCTGAACAGTTAGAGAAATCTTCATGAAGGTGATTTTGATGCATCATATACCAGGCATGTCAAATTTAACCAGAAATGGATCCCTGCCAACCTGCATTTTGACTTAGAAAACCACAAATTAGCATCATCTCTGTTGTATTGTATTTTTATATTTTTTATTAACCATTTTCCAACTATATTTTAATCTGATTCAAGGTACACTAACTACATGACCATGTGTTTGACATTTCTAATTAACCCTCACCTCGAAAGGTGAGAAAACTTGGACCTATAGGGAGGACAAGAATTGCTTTGAGGTCACCCAAAGTATTTGGGATGAGAGCTGGAATTTGGACTTAGGTCTTCTGATTCCAAATTCAGTATCCCTTTCAATACATCAGACCTGACTCATTAAAGTGGAATGTAAGCTCCTTAAAGGCAGAGGCCCTCTTTTGTTTGTTTTATATTCCCAACATAATTTCTTGTATCTATTAAGTACTTGTTGAATTGATTTGAAACTATCTCCAGTTTTAAAAGAAGGTTATGACTTAAGTTGTAAGGTAGAGGGAAAGAATTCCCATAGAGGAATGAATAAACTTGGGCAAAACTACTGAGGTGGAACGTATATGGTGTGTCCTAGGAAAAATTAATAGATTCTTTTGCCTGGGGGAAAAAGGTTCATATTAATAATAGATGATATTTATCTAGTGCTTAATGATTTATTAAGTGCTTTAAAGGTATACAACATCATATTTGATCCTCAAGGTGTGTGTGTTCGTCCTTCATTGCCAAAGAAGACCATGCTGTCAAAGAAATGATAACATGACTTGCACATGACTTTGTTTTGAGGAAGGGAGGGCTGTGCAGGTCACCAGCCTCACTTCTCCTCCAGAGCCATCTGAATCTAGTGACCAGATACTCATCAGGATGACTGGAGATGACCCAGGATGAGGCAATTGGGATTAAGTGACTTGCCCAAGGTCACACAGCTATGAGTGTCAAGTGTCTGAGGTGAAATTTGAACTCAGGTCCTCCTGATTCCTACACTGGTGCTCTATCCACTGTGTCACCTAGGTGCCCCTGATACTCAAGGTAACTCAGTGATGTAAATTGTATAGATGTGATCATTCTCATTCTACACATGGGGAAATTGAGGCTTAAAAGTTAAGGACTTCCCCATGATCATACCACTATATCACAGGTGGAATTGGAACTCAGGTAACTCCTAACTGAAGTTAAGCATTATTTCCATTGTACTGTTTGTATAGAGAGAATAATGGCTAATAAGGTTGAATTTTTTAAATGATATGTTGGGGTTTTTTTTGTTTTTTTTTATCACTGTATTTTTATTTTTTAAATTTTATTTGTTTTTAGTTTTCAACATGCACTTCTATGAGATTTTGAGTTCTAAATTTTCTCCTCCTCCTGCTTCCCCTCCCCAAGATCTGATATAAGCTATATATGTTCAATCATATTAAATATATTTCCACATTAGTCATATGGTAAAGAAGAATTAGAATCAAAAGGAAAAACCATGAGAAAGAAGAAACAAACAAATAAGAAAGAGAGAGAGAGAATAGTATGTTTCTATCTGCATTCAGACTCCATAGTTCTTTCTCTGGATTTGGATAACCTTTTCCATCATGAGTCTTTTGGAATTGTATTGCTGAGAGGAGTTAAATCTATCAAAGTTAATCACTGCACAGTGTTGCTGTTACTGTGCACAATGTTCTCCTGGTTCTGCTTGTTAAGTAATATTTTGTGAACTCTTTTAACGCAAGCTCTAAGCTTGAACTCACTTTCCCCATTATTCTGTGTGTACTGGGGGTGGGAGGGAAGTACTTCACAGATTTTGGGAGGAGGATATTATGGACAAATTATACTACTGTAGAAAATAAAAATCTCTAAAAACTAAGTTTGGCTAATTAACATCAACTGATAACTCATAGCAGAAAATATATTCATGGGAATTCATGAACTATAACCTTAGGGAAAAAAATAACTATCAATTCCTTAAAGATACTTTCTAGATTCTGAGAGGACAAGAAGAGTTGTCCTTTGGGGACCCAATGTGCCAGTACAAATGGGGATTGAGAGAGTATTTCCAGGCTCTAAATGTGCCATATGTGGAAAGATATTTTCTTTATCAGCAATTATAATGTTATTTTGGAAATGATTCTACTTTCAAGGATCCCAAACTCTGGAGATACTAGAAACATCCTGATGATGCTTTCAGTGAACCTGCAGAAGATGGGCTTGCATTCCAACATATTTATTCCATTACAAATAGGAGTGATTTTATCCACCTGTGTAGGAGTCTATGAAATATCAAACATAAAAGAATAGTAGTAAGATAGTAGCCTGTCCCAGAACTATCTTTATTTGAGATCCATTGAGAAGATGAAAGGAATCAGATGATAATGATTAATAATAATAATTTGCATAGAGATGTAAACTGTAATCTTACAAAACACTCACATATATTTTTCATTAGATCAATACAGGAATCTGATGAGTAAATAAGGCAGGTATTTCAAAGACATAGACATTTCACAAATAAGGAAACTGAGGCTGAGGTTATGATTTGGCTAAAATTACACAAGTCTGTTGACTTAGGTAGAGAGATGATAAACAGCCTCTTTAAGAGGAAAAAAAAACTGGTAACACAGGTAAAGTGAGAAAATAACCAGCTTTCCCTACTGAATTAAAGAGAATAGAGAAACCCATTCTAATAAATAAGGCTTATTTTTATGCAATAGAACAACTTCTTTTAGGAGAGCAGGCATGAAAATATGGTTTGCTTCTGTGATTTCAACTGTATTTTTGTCTGTCAGATTCTTGAGACCAAGTCTTCAACCACTCCAGTATTTTTGCCAAGAAAACCCAAATGGAGTCATGAAGAGTCAGACATGACTGAAATGACTGAATAGTAACAAAATTGGAATTATACTGGGTAGAACCCTTTCGAATGATTTATGGTCGGAAATGAATGAGAGGCAGCACAGGGCAGTGGATAGAGAACCAGCCTTAGAGTCAGGAAGACCAGATTTCAAGTACTTCCTCTTATTCATGTTGTACAGTCTTTATGACCCTGAGCAAGTCTCTAATCTCTCAGTTTCCCAGGAAACTCTCTAAAGACTATAAGTTACAGAATAGTTGCAGGTCTGCATTGGTAGAAGGAACGTCTTCATCTGAGATACCCTTACGCTGAATTAAAGGTCATACTAAGGGAGCAGAGAAGATATTCAAAGGAATAGTCTGGGAGTAGGGTTGTTGGTGGTTAGGGAGAGGGAGTTCCAAAATAAATCTTGCTGAAAGCAAGGGCTTTTTAGGGCTAGTCATGATAAGAAATCTTGGGATATTTAGAATGTTACCTTGCAAAGGAGTAACCATTGCAAGTATTTTCCTATATGGTCATGAACTTGTAACAGGAATTTGTTCATGGAGCATTCTGAGAGAAAGACATGAAAAGAAGGAGAAAGCAGAGTGCAGTGTGCAAATATATTCTCTTTCTTAGGAACATATGGAAGGATGTTGGTTTTCCAATTCTTTCATTCAAAGAAAGTCTGAGGAAAAGCAGATTCCTGTAGTGGAGGAGGATGAGCATCAGATGTGTAGAGTGGAATTGCTTTAATGAGATGGATTCTGAGAGATATTATTCCCTACCCAGAAACTCTGAGCTTCAGAGAAAGTCTCTTTGTTAACTGTACCCTTTGGTGTCTTGCCCTTGCAGTCAGAGAAGGATACACTCAGTACTCAAGTCCCAGTGCACTGTGCTAGCCAGCACTTCTTATTCTACCTCCCCTGGTGTTTTTTGTCCATCTTTTTCTTTTCCTTTTTCTATTTGGATATCTTGTTGCTAGATAAACAAGACATAAATATGAATACCCCAACCTTTGTTTTTGTGCTATTATTTGGGTGATAGAAGTTGGGAGCAAGTCCAATTTGGATAATGCAGTTGACTCATTGTGCAACAGTGGCGAGGAAGGGGAGTCAGGTCTAGATGTGAAACAGCCTGAACCACCTCAGCGTCTTCCCCCAGACTCACAACTTCAGTAGTGCTACCTGCCTGCAACAGCTTCTAAGTCAGCTCCAGAGGATAAGTGGGAAAAATAAATGCAAAGAGACATTCATAATATGAAGCCATCATTCCCCTAGAATAGCACAGTTAGTTTTTTTGAGATAGGCAGAAGTGTCTTTGTGGAAGACCTTAGTAGTACTCTCCTAGGTTCCTCATTTAGAGTGAAGCTTTCGTTTAATTATTATTTTTGGTGAGCCTAAAGCCCTTCCAGCTACTCAGTCCCTCCTCTGGGAGTTACATGGTCAAGTAAACAAGTGTTTATTTAGTATCTGCTATGTGTCTGGCACTGTACCAAGAAAGGCAAAATAACCCCTGTTCACAAGGGGTATAATGGGTGAAACAGCATGCAAACAACTATGTGCAAACAAGATACGTACAGGATAAAATTGGAGGTGATGGGGAAGTAACATTAAAGGGTACAGGAAAGGCTTCTTGCAGAAGGTGGGATTTTAGCTGAGACTTGAAGGGCACAGACAAGACAAGACAAGAAGACATAGAGAAGAAGAAAGACAATTTTAGGCTTTTGGGACAGCCAATGAAAATGCACAGACAGAGTTGGGAGATAAGAGTGTCTCTGGAAAAGTAAGAAGGTTATGGAAGACTGAATGCCAAACAGAGAATTTTATACTTAGTCCTAGAGATCAGGAGGGAGCCACTGGAGTTTATTGATCAGACCTGTACTTTAGGAAGAACACTTTGATAGTTGAATGGAGGATGCATTGGAGTAGGGAGAGACATAATGCAGGGAGATCTTGTATTTACTGTTTACATTTTTTGTATGTAGACAAACACATATATATGTTGTTTCCACTACTATAATTTCAGTCCCTTGAAGTCAAGGGGTTTTTGGGGGGGGGGTTGTCTTTCACTTTGTATCCCAGGGCCTACATGGGGAAAGGGGAGAGATTAAGCATTTATACAGCACCTATGCACCTGGCAGTGAGCAAAGTACTTTACAAATGTCATCTCATTTGATCCTCACGAGAACCCTTTTGTAGTTGAGGAAATTGAAGCAGACAGTGGTTAAGTGGCTTTCCCAGGGTCACATAGCTAATTCCTGTCTGAGACTATATTTAAACTCAGATTTTCCTGACTCAAGACCTGGTGCTGTGCCATATAGCTGCAATTTGTAGGTGCATAATATGTGCTTATTGGTTAAATACTTTCTCTTATTTTCCTTTCTCTTTTCTTCCTAACCTTGTTTAACCACTAATTTTGTAGGAATCTAGGGCAGGGGTGAGGAACCTGTGGCCTCCAGGCCACATGTGGCCTTCTAGGTCCTTGTGTCCTTTTGACTGAATCCAAGTTTTACTGAACAAATCCTTTTTTTAAGGACTACACTTGAGGACCTAGAGGGCTGATGGTGGCCTCGAGTCCCACAGGTTCCCAACCCCTGATATAGGAAGACCAGTGAGTTCTAAATAGCCATTGCTTCTTCTCTTGTTTATAGATACCTTGCAGTCTGAGAGATCTGGAGCCACTAGACCCATGGGAACATAAGATCCTTGATTTGGAGTTGAAGGGACCTCAGAGATTAAATTCAAACCCCTAATTTTAGATGGGGAAATTCAGGCCCCCAAAAAGCTTTTGCACTTACTCAGGCTCACTTTGGTACTAGGTAGCAGAGGCGTTTAAGATCTTCTATTTGCTCTCAGTGATTGGTCAATAGATCACAGACCAAGCCCTACTCAGTCATAGTTTGGGCCTTGACTGGCTCAGAGTGAATGTAAATAGCAATTGTTTTTGTTTTGGCCAGAAACCCAGAGGGTCTTCCTCTCTTTTACCCTTCCCTTCCTTTTTTTTTTTTTTTAGGAGACCATTCTCTGTCTCATTTCTTATTAAGCCTTAATCACTGAATAGGCGTTGCCTCTGTCAAACTGAGAGACCTGTTAAAGAATTTAGCTTGAAAAGGCCAAGGGCCCCCACTGCCTCCAGGGCCATCTGCAGTCATCCTGATCAATATCTGGCCACTGGACCCAGGTAGCTCTAGAGGAGAAAGTGAGACTGGTAACTTTGCACAGCCCTCCCTCAGTGTAATCCAATTCACTTGCTGGTTATGGCATACCTCCTGGAAGTCACGGTCCTCTTCAAGAACAAAGGACTTGCTTCAGCAAGTCTGACCTTAATTAACAAATCACTTCACCTCCTAAGGCCCTAGTTTCCATATCGTAGATTGAAAGGAATCAACGCCATGATCTCTAAGGTTCCTTCCAGCACTCAATCTATGATCCTAGCATGATTCAAGTTGCATTGGAATAGATGAGCCATAATTGAAGGGGCCACTCCACTCTCTGGGAGCAGCTGTATTTTATCTGTTATTTGAGGTGCTGTTTATATCTATAGGGAAGGACATAAGAGTCTAGAGTCCTTCACAATTCATATATGAGAAATCACTTTGGCACTTTTCTGAATGTTTAAATTCCTAGTAATTTCTGAGACTGAATGACAGGTGAATGGTAGAGATTGGCATGCTGGGACTGAGACAAAACTATTTCTCTGTAGGGTCCCCAGGGAAGAATTGTGGGTGGGGTAAGGAAGTCCAAGGTTTAGTAATGAGTTTTGAAGAATGACTATGCCACTTGTCAGATACTGTATAGGAGGATTGCAACAGCTTCACTGGAGAGAGAGGGAGGACATTATATAGATCTTAATCAGATACATAGTTTTTACAGGAGACCAACAGAAATTGCCACAATATGAAGCAAAAGAAAATCTGGATTAAAATTAAGCTCTTTTTAGTTGAATATTCCAAATTGAAAGATAGTAAGGAGCAGAAGAAAATGAACTGATACAAGCAAAATCTCACAGATTGGAACTAGATGTGCCAATAAGTCAATCTGATGAATAAAAAGTATATTATACAATTTTTAAAATGCAGTTTCATTGGAGTTAAGGTAAAGTATTGTTACTATATCAACTAAATGTAGGAGAATCACTGCTTCTAAAGAGCTGAAGGATGATTTTCAAAGCTTTAAAACTTTACATAGCTTAAGTGTTTGCAAATGTTTGTACTTTTAATATCCTTTGCAAAAGTTTTTTGCAGACAGCATGAGAATAAATCTGCCTAGCCAAGTTTCAAATGAGTGGAATTAGATTACTGCAACCTCCTCAAAGTTTACAAAGTATTGAATATTTTTTAAAGTTAGATTATTATTTAAAAAAAGGAGCTACAAAGCCAATTAATTTCAAAGAAATATTTCTTAAGTGCTGACTGCAAGCAAAGCAATGGGGGAAGTACACAAAGGTAAGTCATTTAAACTAGGAAATTCAATTGAGGGACCATAGGTGGGTCACTTACATCAATCAATTGAGCAACAAACATATATTAAAAGCCATGCATTATGTTAACTAAGCTGGTAGGATGTCAGTGCAAAGAAAATCCCTACTCTCAAAGGGCTTACACTCTAACATATATAATCAACATAAATATATAGTGAATAAATAGAAACAAATATAGTAGCTACACACCAGGCCATTTTGGAGGGAAGACACTATCCATTGGGTGAATCAACATTTTAAAAAACAAAGGGACTTTATAAAGCAAAAGTAAGGAGAGAATGAATCCCAAATGGAGTGTGTGTGTGTGTGTGTGTGTGTGTGTGTGTGGTGTGTAACAGAGAGAGAAGGTCAAGCTGATGGCCTCACAGAGTACAGGAGGGTCGATTATTTCCAATGAGGCTGGAAAGGCAGCTAGAAGCCTGTTTGTGAAGAGTTTTACAAGATAAATGGAGGAGTTTATATTTTATCTTAGAGACAATGGGAAATCACTGGAGGTGACTCAGTAGAGGAGACACATGGTCAGACCTGCAATTAAGGAAAATTACTTTGATAACAACTGTGTGTGTAGGCTGGACTGGAGAAGTGAGCCACTTGAGGCCGGGAGGCCAATTAGGAGGCTGTTGCAACAATCTAGGTGAGAGGTGTAAAGGGCTTGAACTGAGTCTGGTTTTTTGGGGGGTTTTTTTTGTGAGTAGCAAGAAGAGGTTAGATAAGAGACATCTCATGGAGCACAAAATGACAAGATCTGGCTGTTTCCTGGATGTGTGGGGGAAGGACAGTGAGAAGACTGAGATAATGCTGAAATTTTTAACCTGAGGCATTGCCAGGACCGTGGGTACTTTTGACAGAATTAGGGAAGTATTGACAAGAGGAGGGTTTGGAGATTCAGTTTCCGACATGTTGAATTTGGAATGTCCAACAGGCAACTTGGGAGAAGCTGGTGTTGGATATATTGATGTCAGAGTCATCTACACAGAGATGATAGTTAAAGTCAGAGGAGCTTATGGGGTTACCGAGAGAGTGTGTGGAGAGAGGACAGCCTTAAGATAGAACCTTGTGAAGTACTCACAGTTGAGTTATTTGCCTGTGTTAGAGTCTATACAAATCTAGCATGGGTGCTAGAGGCAAATGCTTGATGGAGGGCCTTGGGCTGGCAATCCACTTAGATTCCTGGCCTTTACCTAGCCTTTGAAGTTTGCTCAGGTTCAATTATAAGGAAGCCTGGCTTCCCGATAGCACCTTAGGCTTTCTAGTGTCACATTCATGGGTTCATCACTCTGAGGAAAATTGCTAATTATGTTAATATTTGTGGGTAAAGCTTGAAAGTCAAAGGGGTTCCTATAAAAGGGAAAATAAAGGAGATAATGAATAATAAAAGTCAGGCATAGGGCCAATTATTTATTCTCACAGAGAAAGCAACAATAAGTCTAGGGGAATCGTTGCATGTATCAACAGAATGATTTAAAGAGGGTTCAGTATATTATTAGTACCAGTAGACTCTGCTGGGAGTCAGTATTCAAGCCTCTTTGGGTCATAATGCAGTATTTTGCAAGACTGCTAATTAATTACATCACATTTCATCTCTGTTGGCATTGGCTGACCATACACCCAAGCTGGAACTTTACCATGGCCACTCCAATAACCACTCTTCCCTTGGCACTAGTTCACACCTATTGATATCTAGGTATTTTCATCTCATTTCTTCCCCTACTATCCCACTTCCCTTAAAGTATGTAGAAGACAACAGCTGTCATCTCTGCAGATTCTCAAGATGGATGCTAAGGAAGGAAGTGCATGAGAGGTAAAAGCAGCCAGGGTCCCCATTCAAGGCCAGTCAGTTAAATGTATGCTTTTTAGCTCAGAAACCACTTAGAAAACTCTCAGCAAATAAGTCTTATATGGCCAGAAGCAGATATAAAATAGAGAATAGTTGCACATATTTGGGGGAGGACAGAATAGTAGAGGGGAAGGAGGGGCAGAGAAGATTACATAACTAGTCTTGTCTCTAAGGCATTTACCTCATAGGGTTGTGACAATAAAATTAGATAACACTCAAGAAGTGTTAAAAATTAAAAATATAAAAATAACCTTATTCTAGTAAAGTGATTGTGTCAATAAAGTGAGGTTATTTAACTTTACCTGAATACACATGAGTTCTATAAAATATACTAATTTTATGGGTTTTGATGAAAGACCTTATTCTGGCTAATATCCATAGTAGAAAAGATCAATTATCATATTATGAATTCTCCCTATTTAGACTCAAATTTCTTGAGTATGATTTTCTTTTACATATTTGTATATCTTATAACCTAATTTCAAATGTGTTGAATAATTATTGTCTTTATCTCGATTTACACTTCTATTTATTTACTATATTGCCTTTTTAAAAAATTAAGTCAGTCATAAGGCTCAGTATATTTACATAAAAATACATAGGCTCTGGTCAATGTCAATAGCCCCATTGTCTGGTCGTGCCAGCCTTGAAGAAGCAAGTTTCATTTAGCATAGTCTCACTGAGTTTCAGGTTCCTGCCCTCTGAGGTTTGGAGGGAACTTCACTGGGCCTGAGTATGCACAGTTGCACACAGTAGTTTATTGAAAAAGTGACCCATTTCCTTTTGTTTCCCACCCCCTCTTACAGTCTCTCTGATTCAAGGAGTAATGATAATAGCTAATATTTACACAGCACTTTACAAAGTATTTTGCCTGTGTTAACTCATTTGATCCTCACAAGAACACTGTGAGGCAGGTGCCATTATCATTCTCATTTTACACATGAGGAAACTGAGACTGAGAGGGGTTAAGGAGCTGTCCAAGATCACACAGTAAGTATGGAAGTGAGGATTCCATCTCAGGCCTTCCTGATTCCCAGTCAATCACTCTATCCACTCCTACACCATCTTGCTTCTTCTGGGCATGAGGGCAGCGCTAACTAGTTAGTCCACATCACTTATGGTAGTGGATTGGTCAGCCTCCAGAAGCTTCATTTCTAAGAGGATGGTTCCCATGCTAAATCCATCTTAGTTCTGTGTCTAGCATGTGACATGATCCCATGATCAAGGAAGAGAGATGGGTTTTTTCCTTGTTATTTTGGGCAGCAGTACATAAGCCAACACATTTTACCATTGCTTACTAATAGAATGTGAGCTACAATAGGTGTTTACTTTATAAAGTCTAGGTGTTATCCTTCACACCTCACTCTTTGTCAGCCCTGCCCCCCCATCAGTTGTCAAGTGCTGTTATCTCCTGTGTACCCCACTTTCTTTCTTTGGACAATGGAAGTATCCTTGTACAATCCCTCATCTCTTAATGTCTGGGCTAATGAAATGGCCTGATGACTGGACTCCTCATCTCAAGTCTCCCTGCTACAATACAGTCTCTACTCAGAGATCAAATTGGTCTGACCATATCACCCCTCTCTTAAATAAACTCTGGTAGCTTCCTAGTATCACCAGAATCAAATATAAAACATAAAACTTTCAGTTTCGTTTTCATAGGTCTAGATAATAACCCAACCCCTGGTTGGTTTTGTTAATGCTTCTTTCTGAGACCTCTCCCTGTTTATCCTGTCTGTATCTTGACTGTAGGTGGCTGCTCTCTATCACAGTGTGAACTCCTTAAGGACATGTGGAGGTCAGGGAACCATAATGTTGAAGTTGGAGGTGCTTGAAACCCCAAAATACCAACACCTTGGGTCCTGCCTGAATGAATTCGACCTAAACTTTCTTATAGCTAAAGAAAAATAAGTTTTATTAAAGATTCACCATTTTGGGTTGAGTCTTAAGAAGCCTTACCATTTGTGATGCTTGTATTGACAAGCAGTCCAGATAGTTATCTCAGCTAGACATAATCTGAGCACCTTCATGGAGGCGAGATGGAATTTATATACAGAAAGACTGTGGGAGGGATCTGGGGGTGGTTTAGAAGTCTGGGGGATGGGAGGAGGGGTTTAGGGAGGGTCTAGAGGAGTCCAAGGAGGATCTTCATGGGACTGGGGTGACTGATCAAGGGTGGGAAACAGTTGGAGGCAATGGGGAAATAACAGACAATGGAGGGCTGGGGTGGGAAGCAGATGGGGCAATCCGGAGGTAACACATAATGGAGGGCCAGGCTAGGTTAAGGGTAATAGATTTGGGTATGACAGGAGAGATTAAGTGGAAAGATTCAAGGAAAGTTCAAGGAGGTTCCCAGAGTCTATCCTCCATCAGACAGGGGTAGGTTTTTTTGCCTTTGTTTCCCCAGCACACTGCCTGGCAAGTAGTAGTAGTAGTTTTAGTAACAACACATTATTAACAATAGTTATAAGAATAGTTATAGTAATAACTATTAATAGTAAGAAATAATGCATTAATAGTTATAGTGATAAATACAAGGAATAGTACATTATTAATATTTATAATAAAGAGCAAGAAATAATGCACTGACAGCTATGGTAATAAATTTTAATAGTAAGAAATAATAATAATTATTAATAAATAGTTATTGTCTGACTGTCTGTGACCTCCTTTGGGCTTTTCTTGGCAAAGATATTGGAAAGGTTTGCCATTTCCTTCTCCAGGGTGTCTTCATTTTACAGGTGAGGAACTGAGGTGATTCCGTTTAGGTGAGTTGCGCAGGGTCACAAAGCTGGGGAGTATCTGAGGCTGAATTGGAACTCACATCTTTCTGACTCCAGACGGGGTGCTCTAATCATTATTAATAATTAGTACTATAGGTGATTAAAATTAATATTGCAATAACTATTAGTAGCTATTGTAATACTGCTAATAAGAAATTCCGACTAGTTAATAGCTATACTAATAATTGTTGGAACAATAAAGCATCACTGAGGGTTACAGTAATAATACATAATAATGAAGCTCCTTTGTAGCAGTCGGAGGTTCACTAAGAGCTTATCATTTCGTTTGATCCTCCGCAGTAGTTGCTGGAGAGATGGGCGCCTGCAGGGCGACTGTGGCCAGTAAACATCAGTGGAGGGATTTGAACCCATGGCCTGACTCCAGCCCACGTGCTCGTTCCCTAGGTTCCGGATGACGTAAGTCCGGAGACGCGCGGCCCGCGCACCCTGCGCAATAACCTCATTTTCTACGGGAAGCCGGCGGAGCCAAAAGACGGGAGCAGAGTCCTCCAGGAAGCGCCCCGCCCCCTCCTCAACCCACAATTCCGGATGGTGCTCTAAGGGTATTTCTTAATGTTGCCACTTAATTTATAAATGTTGGAGAAAGGGCGGGGGAGGGCGTGAGGCTCGGCTTTGCTCTCCTCGGGACCCTGGTCGGGAAGCAGGGGGAGGAGGCCTTCACGGGTCTTAGGGACGCCTCCTCCCAGCAGAGGCGAATAACGTCCGCGCGCTCTGGTTTGACCCACGCGACTCTCCGTCCGGATTACGGGAAGGCACATGCGCATTTCGACTCCTGACCTTTCCTCTTTGCTGCTTCCCCCTCCCCCACCCCAGCAACAAGGGGCAATGGCGGCCCGCGTGGGGCTGGTGACCCGTCTGCCTCTTTGCGCCCAGGGAAGGAGCCGATTCCTTGATGCTGTCCATCGGCACCTCAGTTCTCCCGGGACTGCCATCGTCAAGAGAGAAGAGCCGCCTGTGGGGACCGCAGAGCCGGGTGAGTAGAGGTCAGCGTTTATCTTCGGCCATCCCTGCTTCTCTGCGTGTTGGGGGAAGGGGGAGGAAAGGAGCTCGCGGCCGAGGGGCGTGGTCAGCCCCGCCTCTGAAAGCCTGTCCGGGGCGGGGGGAGGGTCTGGGCTCTCTAGCGGCTTGGTGGGGAGGGGACCCGGCCCAGCCTGGGGACCTTGGATCCGCCGCTTAATCTCTCTGGGCCCCCGTTTCCTCTGGGGTTGGTGCTGGAGGAGCTTCGGGGCCGGAACCCCGCTCCCCACCTGGAGACCCTCAGGCCGGGCGGCCGGCCTGAGGACTCTGGACACGTGGGCAGGACCTTCCCCGCCGCCCAGCCCGGGCCGCCCCGCAGGGCCCAGGGCCTCGGGATGGGGCGTTCGTCGTGGGCCACCTGGCCCGGGCATCCGCTGGAGCCTGCCTTCGGTTTCCCACGCAGGCCGTCTGTGACCCCAGACACGCAGTGCGGCCTAGCCGGGGCTCGTCACTGAGCTTGTGCCGGCCTCGCTGTCCTCGTCATGGCAATACCTGCCTGGAAAGGTGGTGCGGATCGGGGGAGATGGTCTTTGTAAAGCGCCTGGCAGGAGCGGTCACTGTGTGAGGGCTAGCCGTTGTTAGTGCTGGTCGTACTAGTAGCCTTACCTGTTCCTGTTGAGACCTGTTTTATACCCTTCTAGGTACAATTTTAAATGGTAATAGTGAAGCATTCTTCCGCTGTCATCGCCGTTAAGTGAATTAGTATTTTTCTGTAAGGAAGATGGAGACAGGCTGTGCCTTTACTGATACCACCAGGACCTCAATCGATAAATATTAATTGGGCATTTACTGTATTACAGACACAGTCCTTATTTGAGTGAGCTTATGAAAACCTGAACTTGAAAGAATTGGTATCACTTTTAAGTGGTGTATCACTGAGGGCATTCATTTCTTATTGTGAACTAATAGCGGGTTCCTCTTGTTAAAAACTCCAAGGTTCAATCCAGAATAGAGTAACAAATGATTTCTGTAAACTGGCTAGCCCATTCATTTCCATCTTGAGGTTTTGTGTTTGTGTCTTTTTTAAATTGTGTGGAAAGAAAGGGCCAAATAGTCTAGTATATGCTAGAATAATAAACAAGTCCCATTAGAAAAGTCCAGTAGTTTTAAAAAAGTCCAGAACAGTCTTTACTAAGTTATAGGAAAAAATTTTTTCCCTTAGGTTCTCTGAGAGGAACAAAACAGCCTTTGAGATACCATCTTATGGCAAATAAATATTCTTCAGGAGTGCATAGTGTGGGAGAACACCCAGTTGGGTTCAGAGCCTTGATGGTAGCCTGGTGATTTTCGACGTTGAATAGACTGATACGGATAGTTCAGTTTCCCTATTGGTATCATTAAGATAAGTTCTCCATCCTAAATTATTGTGTTGAGAAGCAGCTTGGGGTAATAAATAGAAGACTCACTTAGAAGTAAGGAAGACCTGGTTTCAAGTCTTGCTTCTGACACCCATGAGCTGTGTGGCAGTGGTTTCATGCAGAGTGTGTTGAACTTGAGGTGCTGAATTTGGGGTCAGAGAACCCAGACCCAAATCCAAACTGCCATTTACTGTCTATATGGCCTTGGGCAGGACAAGTCATTTAACCGTTCTAGGCTTCTGTTTCTTCATCTGTAAAATGAAGAGGTTTGACTTTAAATCCATGGTCATAAATAAAAGTCAGTTAACTTCTCAGTGTCCCAGGTAACTCAGTAAATAATAATAACAACCACAATAATAATTAGCATTTATGTTACACTTTAAGGTTTACAAAGGACTTTACAAATATTGTCTTATTGTATCCTTACAGCGTTCCCGAGATTCACTTTATTTTATGGATGTGTTTGTTTTATGAAAAGGAAACTGAGACAAAAAGAGATTAAATGACTTTGTCCATGGTCACACAACTAGTAAATGTCTGAAGCTGAATTTGAATTCAGGTCTTCATGATTCTGAATCTAGTGCTCTACTCATTTTGTCACCTAACTACCTCTAAATTATAGTTCCTGAATTATATTAATGAAATCATAGATTAGTCCTCCAACCTTCCACCAAAACAAAAGTAAAAACAAACATTGCACAGTAACATTTTTAATGGACAATAACTAATAACAAATCTCCTTGTCTGAATTACTTTTTGAAAAGAGGGTAATTTCATTTCATTAGGAGCTGGTCCTGGAATCTTAACATTGAAAGAGATATTAGTTATTATTTAGTCCAACTTGCTACTATGTGCAATAGTCCTCTTTAAAATATCTGACACACTGCCACCTCTGACCAGTTACAGTGATAGAACTTTTGTGTTCATAAGGTTCTATTTTGGGACCACTCTAATTGGTAGAAAGTTCTTCCTCACTTAGGGTTTAATCCTGTCTCCCTAATACTACTACTGCCACAGATTGATTCTAATTCTTCCATTTGGAGCCCTACAGAAAGTAATCTCTTTTCTGTGTTAGAGCTTATACACTTTTCTTGATCCTTGTCTCTCTTCCCCCTTCCCTTTCTCTGTCTTCCTTCCTTGCTTTCTCTTTGAAGGTGGCTGTGTCTCACCGTAAGCATTCTTTTCCAAAGTAAACATTCCTTTTTCCTTCAACCATTCCTCAAACGACATGGTTTTCAGTTATTACTTCAGATGCTGAGGAGCTACAGTTAGGATCACATACAATTTAGCAGCTTCTATTTTGAAGGAGTTGAGAGACTGGAATATAGTATTCCAGAAGGCAAAGGAGATATGAGAAATACCTTACCCAGAAAAACAGTAGAATTCTACAGGGCAAAAAATGGAGCTTTTGGGAAATAGAGGACTTCCAAGACTTCCTGATAAAAAGCCCAGAGCTATGTAGAAACTTTGAAGTTCAAGCACAGGATGAAAAGAAATACAAACCCTGTAAACATGAAAGACTAAACAAAGATAAATTACTTATATTCTAATATGAGAAGATAATTGTCAACAGGCAATCACAACTTCATGAAACTTACATGAAAACAAGATTTATTACAAGAGAAATGAACATGCATGTAGAACCCAAAGAGTTCATAATCCATACAGAAGTTTGCATTTTTATAACAATAAGTCAAAGGGAGGAGGAGCAAACAAATCTCCACCTAAAGGGGCATGGCATGGGAGGGTGAAATAAAGGTGGGAAAAGGACAAAACATTTTTTGAAGGGGAGGAGCAAACTGATGGCAAAAGCCAAATACTTTTCTCTTGGGAACTGCTCCCAGATGGCTCCAGAGGAGAGAGTGAGGCTGGTCACTTTTCACAGCCCTACCTTAATTAAATCCAATTCACTTGCAAATCAAGACATCACCTTTCTGATGTCAGATATCATATGTTATTAGTCCTCTTTAAGAATGTAGGATGGACATCAAAGAGACTGGTGGTCTGCTTATCTCCATGGGTCCCATCTGCACCAGCAATTTCCCCGCCTAGTGCAGACTGAGGTACCTGTATTCACTCCCAAGGACACACAGGAAGTCCCGCTTGGGGTGCAAACAACACATTGTGTCAGCTCAGGGTAGGCTTACTCCATACTCCCGATCCACTCTTTTTGGAGAATGTGGCAACTCAGAAAGACATTCCTTCACATTATACATGTGACCCCTCTGAACTCTGTCATCATTAGGGGTTATAGAAACAAATCTAGTTAGACAGAAGGCCTGTGAGTACTTCTGTTAAATCTTAAAAATTTTAAAAGAAGAACAGAAAAGGAGGGGTTGGGGGTGGGACTGGGAAGGGAAAGGAATGTTAAAATTATTTCACATCTGGGTGCCCAATTAAAAGTCTGTACATAAAAGAAGAGATAGTGGGACTCTTCAGTACTTGAACCTTTCTCTTATATTTGAACTGGCCAAAGGAGAGAACACACATATCCACACGAACAGAATTGGGTACAGATATACATTTCATTCAACAGGGTGGAAATGTGGAGATGGGGAAAATTAAAAGAAAGATGGATTGAGGGATTAGTCCTAAGCAAAACAAATTCTAACTAAGGGTGTACAAAAAATATTTGTACCTCTTTGAGGTGGCAAAGAATTGAAGTCTGAGGGTATGGCCCATCATTTGGGGGAATGACTGAATGGGTTATGGTATATGAATGTGTACTGTTGTGCTGTAAGAAATGGAAGAATGTAGTTTCAGATAAACCTGGAGAGACTTGTATGAACTGATGCAGAATGAAGGGAACAGAACCAGGAGAATGATTTGTACAGTGACAGTAGTATTGTAGAGACTAACAGTTTTGCAAGATTTAGGAACTCTGATCAGGATAATGACTGATGATGAAACATGCTACCTACCTCCTAATAGAAAGCTGAGAAGCTAAAGTGCAGAATGAAGTTTCTGTGTGTGGTGTGTTTCTTTTAGACATGACCAGTGCGGGAATTTGTTTTGCTTGACTATACATGTTTGTAACAGGGTTTTTGTTTTTTCATTTTCAGTTGAAGTATTAAGGCATGGGAGGGAGAAAGGGTAGATTTTTGATGTTTGAAAAAAATTAAAAGGAAATTTAATGGGTTCAGTTTTGTATACTTTGAGTTTGCAATATCTGTTGGTTATCTGATTTGAAATGTTTAATAGGGAGTTGATGCTTATCTAAAATATGGGATATCCTTCCCAGATTTTTGTAATTTGTTTCCATTTCTTTGCCTCCACAAAAAGTGCTCGAGATGATTTTTATTTGTATAATTTCCCTCTTTTGTTGATCCCTTTTTGTCAAGGTTGTGGTAACAATGAATATAGGAGTTACTTTAAAGAAGAAAAACTAACTCAGTCCTCAAATGGACTACAGGGCATGTTGGCCCTGTCTACATTTTTCTTAGAGAGTTCCCTTTTTCTTTGCTTCCTCTATCTTAGGTAAGCCTATAATATAACCAAATACTCAGATTTTTGTTCAAAAAAAAAATTCTCATGAAAAACTTACAAATAGAAAAGAGAGGCAGTTTGTTACATTTTTTTCTTTTTCCTTATTACCTCATTTACTCTTCCCTTACATTAACACACACACCCCACCCACACCCACCCACACCCACACACCCACACACACACCCCATTTTTTACTCTGGGCCTGTAATAAGTTGCACAGCATCTTCTCTTCTGTGAGACACCCATACACACATGTATTTGTAATGAGAAATTTATTTTCTTCTTTTTGTTTTACAGTTCTTCAAATTTTGTAGAATTCACTCCGTGGGCACTATAGATAAATACAATAGGTTAAAACAGGGACTGTGGAGAATTCTAAGGATAGCTACATGGGAAAGTTGGCACAATGTGGTAGGAGGTAAAAAATACACCTTTGTATTATGATTGTAAAGTTACACTCATTTGATAAATTTTTAATTAATTAATAATGAATACATTTTTCTCTCAAGCTGCCAAAATACTCCTTTTGTATAGGGAAAGAGTGTCCAGGTTTGTGATTTCATTGATAGAGAGAATTTCCAATTTGTAAATGCCTTTCACCGGCAGCTCTCCTATAACTTACAGTTTCAAACAACATCTTGGGGTGTTGTGAGGCTGAGTGACTTGACTACGGTTACATAAATAGTATATGTCAGAAGCTAGACTGGTCTTTGTGACTCCAGTGCTAAAAATCTGTTGTACTACATAACCTCTTCAAAGCATAAATTAATTATTAATTTTGTGGGGTGAAATGTTTTTGTCCTTTTCATAGGCTTGCAAGAAGAGACCAAGAAAAAGACATTTTCTGAGGTGCAAAAGGAAAGACGTGAGCAGGCACAAAGGTCCATTTTAATCAGCTGCCCCAAGAAAGTTACTGAGAAAAAGCTTCTGAAGCATTTATGTCAACATGGAGAGATCACTAATCATTTCTTCTTTGAAAGCTTTGTAAGTTCTCAGAATGTTCAGAATTTGAGAGAATACTTTGACCAAGTGAGAAAACAACATGAGCTTCATTTGTGTTTTATGCTCTTAGATTTCTTAGGCGGCTCAGTCATTGTTTTGGACTTTGTTCAGCAAAAGTAGTACATTTCTTCTTCTTTTAATGGTATCTTTTTTTTTTCAATTACATGTAAAGACAATTTTTAACATTAATTTTTTAAATAAGATTTTGAGTTCTAAATTTTTATTCCTCCTCCCTAAAGATAGTAAGCAATTTGATATAGGTTATATGTGTGCAGTCATGTAAAACATCTTTCCATACTACTTACGTTGTGAAAGAAGAAATAGGACAAAAGGAAAAAAACTACAAAAAAATGAAGTGAAAATGGTATACTTCTGTCAGCTTTCAGATTCCATCACTTCTTTGGATGTGGATTGCATTTTCCATCATGAGTCTTTTGAAATTGTCTTGTATTGCTGAGGAGAGCCAAGTCAATCACAGTTGATCATCAAACTATGTTGCTGTTAGTTTATACAATGTTTTAAAAGGAGTGCATTTCTGCCAAATGATACAGATCTATTGGATTCTTTGTATTCTTTGACTACTGAAATTTGTTTGTATTCTTCTAGCAATTAGCAATTGTAACTGCAGAATTCATCATTTATAAGTAATGGTAACTATTTGCTTGATTTCCGGGTTAGAGATGGACAAGATAAGTTTGTTTTTAGGCTTTCAATTTGATAATTAAATATCTAATTTTTTTTTTTGCATTTTATTCTGAATATTTTCCCAGTATGTTTGTCTTCTATCCCTGTCTTTATATGGAAGTGCAGAATAGTAAGAAATTTGTGAAAAGAAAAGGATTTAAAGGGGGGAAGTGTTTATAATTTAGTAATTACTTTAAAATGCAATTTGATAATGTGAATAATTAAAAACCAAATAGAAAGTGACTTTAAATTTATCACCATATAATTCTTGTTCTTATTGTTGTGACTTTTTTCCTTTTTTGAATAGGGTATTCATGCCGTTATAGAGTTTTCCAAAAAGGAAAGTATAGCTTCACTACAGGATGCAACTTCTATGCCTCGTGGAGAAACAGAGTTTCCTATTCCTTTTAAATCTCGCTTCTTGCATTTAAACTTGAAGAATCCATCAGGCCAGACTTCAGATGGGAAGCCTTTACAGTGTCGTAACCAGTCTAGTCCTTTGAATACAGATCTTATCCAGACACTTTGCAATGCCGAAAGTGTAAGTTGTATTTTTTTACTCGTCTTTTTGCAGGCATGTAAGAGGAATAAGATACGCTGTTTGAAAGGTAACGAAGTAATAGATGTCTGTAAATATGCAGGACACTGGAAGTTTTGCGAGCGTAATTTGGAACACCTCGCTCTGCTTTAAACTTGGCTTTTAATTTTCTTTTTAAAAAATTATTGTTAATCTTATTTAAAACCTTTTTAAATCCCATTTTTATTTGTTTCTTTATTTTAAGTGCTTTTTTTTACTTGCTGTTTTCTTAAATTGTCATCTTTGTTGTTGTTTGCGTCACTTCTTTATTTTTGGTTTTCCCAAATTGATTCTTTAGTTCTTTACCAGAGGTTTTTTGGGTTATTATTATTTTTTGAATAGCAGTTTCTCAGGAAAGGTGTGATCATAATTCTGGTCTTCATTTTTCTACTTTAATTATTGTTTCAGAGAAGATTAAGGGTATTGTTTTGCTTTTTAGCTTCAAAGATAATTCAAGAATTTAAAAGTTAATCTTTATAAGACAAGCAGATCACTAGCATTAACAAATTGTAAACAAAGTCATTTAATTGACTTGTTCTTTCTGTCACTTCTTGAGTTTTGTATGTCTCTGTTTTGGTCAGCTAGGTAGAAGGCCAAATAAACACGCTCATGAGGATGTTACAAATAACAGAGGAAAACATTAGGCTTCGATACCTTACCTGCTCTCTTATTGAGGATATTGCAGCTGCATATTTTCCATCTTGTACTATCAAACCATTTGGCTCATCAGTAAACAGTTTTGGGAAATTAGGATGTGATTTGGATATGTTTTTGGACCTGGATGACATTGGGAAAAACCATGCTACGAATGTAAGTATGACTCTGTCTTTCTGTGCTGTTACAGTTGGTTTTAAAATTAAGAAATTAATCAAGAAAGGAAAATGATTGAATTTAAATTAACTAGCATTTTGAAAGGCCTTCTCCTTATTTAAAAGCTTTCAAGTGAGTTTTTAAGAGGAGAGAAAGAGTGAGTTAGGAACTGATTATGAAGTAGGAAGCATATCTCAAGTAAATGGAGTGTTCTGTCACTGAGTGACCCTTTCAGAGCAGTTTGTTTTGATGGAATTGCCAGTATAGGCAATAAGAACTATTTTAGAATTTTTTGAATAATTCAGTAGAAAAAGGAGAACAATACTGAAAGTAGGAACCTGGGAAATTTGGTGTTGGTTGAGGGAGAAGTTTTGGACTTTGACCTCACACTTAAAAATGAATGGAAGATTTTAAAGAAAGTTTTTGTGGAGTCCTTGTTAGCTAATTTAGTGCTACTTTTATATAGATCTAAGTTAGAGAAAAACTGTCACTTTGTAACCATTCTAAAAAGAGTAGACTACTTTGAGATTTTACATTTTGAGAATTAGGAAAATGAAAGGATAGAACACTTGTTGGATGTGTCCTACAGGGCATTATTATATTCTTCAGATATGTTTTGAAGTAGTTAACCACTGAAGTCCCTTCCTAGTGCTAGAATTTTGTTATTCTGTGAAAATTGAAGCTTTTTTTTAAGCTCTTTTTTAAATATTTAAAGTATAGCAAATGTTCATCTGATGGAGTGAGTTTTGCAGTAGTTTAATTTTAACATCTATGAAGATTACAAATGAAATTTAAGTGATATTGATATGATTAACTTAGAGTTGTTGCTAGTGTTAATACTCTTTTATCTTTCTACCTACCTTTTAGGGATGGAATGTGATTTGGTGGATTTAAAGAGCAAATTAGGAACTTAGTGGTTCTAATTAATCTTCGTTTTATATCATCCTAGTGAGCAAACTACCTAATCTTCATGTTCCTTAGTTAAGTTCCCAACTTTTAAATGGGGTTAATAGTATTTGTTTCATATAAGAATTATGAGGAATGTTTAATAAATCTTAGGTTTTGAATTATGAGGAATTGTTAATAAATCTTAGTTCTGAAAAACTCCAATGTGAATTTGAAAACTGTAGAAAATCATATTTCTACAGAGTAAAAACTATTGCCTGTTGCTTTTCTGACTTCTTGGAAGAATAGTTCTAACATATAAAATAGAACAAAATAATTTCAGAAATACCTTGTCTTTGTTCACAATAGACATGACTGTTTTTTGGAGGTAGTTGGGATTAAATGACTTATCCAGGGTCACATAGCTAGTGCTTGAGGTCTGATCTGAACTCATGCCCTCCTGACTTCAGGGTTGGCGCTCTATCCACTTGTGCCGCCTAACTGCGCAGTAGAGGGGACTTTGGGAAAAAAAACAAAAAACTAACCTGTTAATCCAGGCTCACTCCCAACCAAAAATTGAGTTCACACTCTACCCCTGCCTTTGCTTCCATTCATCAGATTGATTTTACGCATCCATGTGTCCCCATCAGTAAAATATCCTTGCTTGATTCTGCCATTCTTGTTCTTATATCTCTCTTCCTCTTTTTGCATCCAAACTCTTTTTAAAAATCTGTTTATACTAAGGTATTTTTATTTCCTTTTGCTTACTTGTGAACCCTTTTCAGTTTGGCTTCTGCTCTTATCATTTAACTGAAATTTTTTTCTCATTACTCATCCTTCTTAACCTATCTGTAATATATGACATGGTTGAAAATTCTCCTCCTATATACTCTTCTCTGCAGGTTTTTGTGACATTATTCTCTCCTGGTTCTCCTTTACTTGTCTGACTGTTCTTTCTCAAACTCCTAGTTTGGATCTTCATCCAGGTCATGCCCACTGACTATCCTCTCTAGGTTCTGTCCTAGGCCCTCTTCTCTTCCTCTTTGGTATGTAGTATATAATGTCTGAACTGTTGTGATTTTATCACCTCGCCTGGGTTCATTTGTCAGTGTATGAATCTCAAATTCAGCACGTCCAAAAGAGAGCCTGTTATCTTTCCTCCATAAACCCTAACCTTTTCTTAACTTTTCCTCTTACTGTCAAGTGCACCATCTTCCTTGTCACCCAGGCTTGCCTCAACTCCTTGCCCATACTCACCCTATATATCTGATTCATTGTCAGATGTTGTCATTTCTGTGTTCATATCTTGTGTACATGTACTTCTTTCTACTTACAGAGCTATCTTCCTGGGATAGACCATCATTATCTCTCACCTGTACTGTTGCAGCATCCTTTTCATTGGTCTTCTTTCCTGGGACCTCTCCTTATTAGAAAAGTGATTTTCCTATGTTTCTCTTTCCACTTACCCCCACACCAGTTCAGTCAACTCCAGTCCCTACCTGTTACCTCCAGGATCAAATACAAACACTTACATTGGGCATTTAAAGCCCTCCATAACAGGCTGTCTTCTGTCTTTCTAATCTTACACTCTGCTCCTCTCCCCATATTCTCCACTCTGGCTACACTGACGTACTAGCTATCCTTGCACAGAGCATTTCTCTCCTGATTCCACTCCTGTGGCCTGGCTGCTATTCATGGCTGGAATGCTCTCCTTCACCTCTGCCTCCCTAGTTTCCCTGGCTTTTTTCAGTCTTCAACTCAAGTATCACCTTCTGTAAGAAACCTTTCCAAGTTGTTTCCTTTTGTTCCTCCTCCCCTTCCTTCTGAAGTTAACTTCCATTTATACTGTGTGTATTATATATGGATATAGTTAATTTCATATTGAGGTTAGGGAGCATGTTTTTTCGGGCTTTTGTATCCTCTTTGCTGAATAGAAGCTTGTTCACTGAATGACTTTAGTAATAGTAATTCATATAATTATGCCATATTTAATTTAGAACAGACCTCAGAAGTCCTGCAGTCTGATCTCTATCTGAAATACGAATTTCCTCAATCAGTTAACAAATAGTTGTTAAGCCCTCCCTGTGTACCAAGTTTTGTTTAGGTAGTGGGAATGCCACCACAAAGTGAGACAGTACCAGTCCTTATGGAATTTTTATTTTTTGAGAAGACAACATCCCCAACAAAATAATCATTGAGCGCTTGGTGCATTGAATGATATATCTCACTGTTGTTTTCATAAACACCAAATTTGACATCACTTCTCTGCATTAATTGATTTGGTTTCATCTTCTCTGTATTTCTAAACCTTTTAGTTTGTAACAGTGTTTGGAATTTCCATTACCTAAAGATGATCCTGTTATTTTCAAAGTAGAAAACAGAAAAGAGGTGAATTACAATGGTTCTCCATTTATTATTCTGGTATTAGGAGTTAGGAATGACTATACAGATGTTGGGAAATAGCATAAAGTATTAGAAAGAGCAATATGCTAGAGTGTGGTCTTTTCATTCCAGATCTGACCCTAGCTAGGTCTGTGATATTTGAAAACTTGCTTAAATACTCTCAAGTGAGTTTTCTCTTTTAAATACAAACTTAGAGAGAACTTGTTTCTCTGATATGGTAGGCCAAAACCCTGCTTTTGCTAGCCTTAGTGCCACATTTGATGTCCTTCCCACAAGTAGAGTGGTGACAGTGTCTAAACATGAGAGGCAGCATGGTATAGTTGACATCAAGCTGGCCTCAGATAAGAAGTCCTGGGTTCAAGTCTTATCTCTGACTAGAGTCATTTACTATCTTAGTATCTCAGACAACTTTTACAATTTAGCATTTTCTTATTAGCTATTTCTTAAGCCAGTAAAATCACATATCCTAACTTGAGATAATATTCCATTTTATCCATGATAAATAGAATCCCACCTTCTGCCAGAAGCCTTCCCTAACCCCTTTTAATTCTAGACCTTTTCCTCTTTTAATTATTTCCTAATTATCCTGTATATCGCTTACTTTGTATATGTTTGTTTGCATGTTGTCTCTTCCGTTAGATTGTAAGCCCTTTGAGGACAGTGACAGTTTTTTTCTGCTTTTTTGTATCCCTAACAATTAGTGCAGTGTTTGACACATAGTAAGGTCTTAAGAAATAGTTATTGATTGATAATGATTAAATACCTTCCCTTTGACAAGCTTTCTACTTCCTTTATTGTTGTTGAGTTGTTTCAGTGTTATCGAACTCTTCTTGACCCCATTGGTGTTTTCTTGGCAAAGATACTTGGTTTGCCATTTTCTTCTCCAACTCTTTTTACAGATAAGAAACTGAAGCAAAAAGGGTTAAGTGACTTGCGCCCCCGGGCCACACAGCTAGTAAGTGAGTGGAGCTAGATTTGAATTCAGGAAGACAAGTTTTCCTTACTCCAGGCCTGGCACTCTAACCACTGTGCTACCTAGCTGCCCTCCCACTTCCCTTACTTCTGCTTGAAGAGGCACCCTGGATTCATGCCTGTGTGACTACATACAGGCTTTGTGACTATGTAACACTTACTGCTCCAGGCAACTGTCTTAAGACTCAGGAAGTTGGGTTATCAAGTTGCCTCAGTGGAGTGAGCTCCCTACTGGGACGACATCACAGGTCGATCTGAGATGGGTGCCAGCCTCTCCCATTTGTTTTTCTTTCATTTGACAGACATCAAGTGCCAGTTGTTCATAGAAGAGTATCTTTGACCTTGTTTGAGATGATTTTGTATTGTCTAGTTGCACATCTTCCTGCTCCTTTATCGCCTTCCACTTTTATCGTGGTGCCTATTTTTTTCATGCCCTTTCTAGGCATTTTTCTTTCTCTTTCTTTCCCCCTTTTTTTTTTGAGGAAGGGAACTAGGAAAGCAGTTGTCTCTTTTATATGTTAGAATAAGAAAATCTTAGGGAAACTACAAAAATACTTTAAAGTAGTATGTAGTTGAATTACAGAGATTTTCTGAAAGTAATAGCAACCTTTTTTTCTCTCCTTCAATAAAGAACTCTCAAGGAAATGAAAAACTGATAAAAAAAATCAGTAGAGGAAATAACATGTTATTGTGAGTTTTGAGTAACATATTAGGGGTGTTGAGGTGGGTTTGACTTTAAAAACCTTCATAGTATATATAAAAGGACTTGTGGTGTAATGATAAGGCATGATATCTGAAGTATGTGATATTGTATGGACAGTACATTAACTGGAATGTAAACTTGTATTTACTGGCATTTTATAAATTTGGGGAAACATGATTTTTAAATTCTTATTTAAAAATTTTTTTTCTAATTGCATAAAGAATGTCAAATTTTTTCATAAAATGACTGAAATACCTTTTCAAAAAAGTTGTAAATGTCTTTTTAAGCAACTAATGTTTACATATGTATTTTTGTTAGACAGTAGGACCATTTTTAATAGAATATCAGGTGAAAAATGTCTCTTCTGAAAGATGGGCCACTCAGAAGATTCTGACTGTAATTGGAGAATGCCTAGACAACTTTGGCCCAGGCTGTGTCAGTGTGCAGAGGATACTACATGCTCGCTGTCCACTGGTGAGGTTCTCTCATCAGGCTTCTGGTTTTCAGTGTGATTTGACTGCTAATAATAGGTATGATTTCCAGAATTTGTCACTTTACACATCTCAAACATGGTAATTTTAGTATTTGGGCATTTTGCAAAGTGTATTAAATGTTTTCAGTCTTGTACCAATCATTTGATGCTCCTTAAAAGCACATGTGTTATGATTCATGATCTAACTGTTCTTTAGGCAGACTAGAACATTGAAAAAGCTAATATTGATCGTTGGGGGGGAGACTTCTTGTTCTTACTAGTACAGTTTGACAAAAGGGTATATGTAGAAAGAATCTATTTATAATATTTACTATCACACCATCAAGTGATAGCTAGTTTTTTCACCCCTCTACTACTTTAGAAGTCCAGTCACTTGTACTATGTAGCTATTGACTTTTTTTTATGGTTTTAGGTCAGGTTATACAGTTAGCAATGTGGAGTCAGCTTCTGTTCTTGAGGTATATTTAGATGTATTCATCATGTTTTCATTTTTATTAGCCTAAATTCCATGTTGTTTAGTACTTAGAAATCTATAAACTAACCATTTTGGTTAAAAAAGGCAAGTTTTCATACAAAGAATTCTTTGTAGCAATTCTCAGTAAGTAAAATGATATTAAGTTCATTGTTTGCATCTTACTCTCATAGATGTGTTTCAGTTTTACTTTCATTTCACTTTATTCATCAGTGATTACGTAAATGTAATTAAGATGACTGATAGCTTGAGAAAATCCAGTCTAGAATTATTCTTGGAAATTGGGAGGGTAGAGAGGGGAGATCTTATGGTTGTTTTTGGTGAAAATAGTTGGCAGATTCCCTGAGATAAAAGTTTAATCAGTAAACTTCTTATGGATTTCACTTTCATCAATGGTTGGAGTTTTATATATGCTTTAAATGTAATATGAATTTCTTACCTGGTAACCTTCAAGTAAAATGAATATATTTTGTAGTCTTGGGGAGTTTTCTGCTAAATGAAGGTATTTTTTCCTAAGCCTTTATAGTACTACTACATTTGATGTGTAGGGCTTAAAATATGACATAGGCATTCTTACCTTTACTTGTAAAATTATTCTCTCCCTTTTCAGTACAGGTTTTTAAAAAATTTGTGTTACAGGAATGGTATTTTACTGCAAAAAAGTATCATCCCTAGTTTATAGAATTTGACCTTTGGCTAAATTTTATTTTATTAAATATAAAAGTCTCTTGCTTCTGCTATGAAAAGTGAATTTCATGACCATTGTGAAAATGCTTATTATTCTGAAAGAATTATGAATCCTCCCTTGGTTCTTTTAGTGCTTACAGCACATTGTAAATGGTCTGGAATGAATCTTTGAGTTTGTTTTGCATTTTTATATGGAGAAGCTCCATTTAATTATTAATAATGTGAGAACTTAATGAATATAGATATTAAGATCTAGTTCCTTACAAATTTTACTTTATATCAAATTAGTTTAATAGTTTTTCATGTAAATATTGGGCTTATTGAATTTTTAATTGTTTTAGAAAGTACATCGAAAGGTATGAAAAACATTTAGTGCTGTTCAATGAGAAGGATATTTCCCTCAGTTTTTCACCCTGGTTTGTCTCACTGTAGACCATCAGTGCTTCTCAACCTTTTCTTATATGAAGATCACTTTTTGACATTAAAAACTTTGAAACCCCTGAACAGTATGAGTGCTGTTAGTGGCATCCATCGACTAAAGAAATATATGACAAAAATTACTTTAAATTTGGTAATGTTTTGAAATGAATTTTGCATTTTATTAATCACAGTGGCACCTACAAATCAGTGCTACATAGATCTAGGAGCCATTCAACCTATGAGGGGTGTAATTGAGAACCACTACACTGAATATATGACTTGTAAGATCAGGCATACTTTCCAATAATCTTGAGTTAGAAATGAATGTCTTTAAAGACATTGGGGGAATATTCAAAATAATGAGTTGTAGTATTGTACTAAAATACTTCATTTATTTTGATGTTTAACGTTGAGGACAAAAATCCTTAATATTTCCAAACCGTGAATATCTATTGTTTTGCAGTACGAAACTTAAAAAAATATAACAAGTATTGAGTATTTAATTGTTTATCATCAAGTGTCATGTTTTTGCTTGGGATAATTCTTTGAGGTATGGTAACTTCATTTTAATTTGGAGTATTGTACTAGATGCCCCAGAGACATCTTAAGCTTAAAAAGCTTTGTGCATAACTGAACTCATGATTTCTGTTTGCCTCTCTGAACCTCCACTTTTCCAAACTGTAGAAGGTCACCAACCTTCTAGGCTTCCAGCTTCTTGACCTGAGCATTCTGGACTTTCACTCTCCCTTATCCTGCATGGCTAATCTTGATAGTCCTACTTCCACAGCATCTCTCATTCAACTCTCTTTGCTCACCAAATGTCACCTTAAGTATCACTCTGGCCTAAACTATTGCAGTGGCCACCTAACAGGTTCCCCGTAGTCCCTCATAACTTCAGTTCATCTTTTATAGTGGCCCCAGTCATTTTCCTTAAGCTCAGATCTAATTGTGCCATGCCCCTCCCCAGTTGACTCTGGTAGCTTCCTATTGAGTCTAGGATCAATATAGAGTCCTCATCCACTCAAAACCTGCGCCCAGTCTATCTTATCAACTTCATTGGGCATTACTTCCCATCTTGCACTCTGATCCAGCTAACCTGACTTTCCTTCCACTTCTCACACACAGTGCTCTTTCTCCCTTCTCTTTGCCTTTGCACTGGTCATCCCACGTGCCTGAAATGGGCTCCCTCCTTGTCTAACACCTCACAGAGCCCCTCTGTTCCTTTAAGATATAAGCACTAGCTTCTGCATGATTCCTTTTATGACTGCTCACACAGTGAGCACTCTTCCCTTCCAAACTGCCTGATATTTGATTACTTTGAATTTATTGTCTTTATATTTATGATGTGTCTATTAATGTGTGTACTAGTCTCCCATATAAAAATACAAACTAATTGGAAGTAGAAGTTCTTTCATTCTTAGTGCTTGTCTCTTTAGAGCCTAGCGCAGTGCCTGGCACATTTATGATTGATTTAATTATCTCATTGTAGATAGAATTTGTTAAACTATTTAGATCTGTTCAAACATTTTTCTTAAGTAAGATGCATTTTTAATTAAATAATTTTTTTTCATACAACTCTAGTAGTTCTAATAGTTGAAACTTCTTTTAAAAATGTTTGTGCTTTCATTTAGGATTGCCATGAAGAGTTCAGAACTCCTCTACATATATGGCTCCCTGGATTCCCGAGTAAGAGCTCTGGTGTTCAGTGTACGATGTTGGGCACGTCAGCATGCTTTGACAAGTAGTATTCCTGGTGCCTGGCTAACAAATTTCTCCCTTACAATCATGGTCATCTTTTTCCTTCAAAAAAGATCTCCTCCAGTCCTTCCATCTCTAGACTATCTAAAAAATCTAGCAGGTAAGAGCAGAAGCTATTTTCTTTTTCATCTCTCTTTAATGATTTTTATTAATCAGATAACCATTTGTCATTACTAAATACTCATGAATCTGAATTTGAAGATCCATTTGTTTTGTCCCTGCTAGAGGGCAGGAGAAGAAATGAATTGTGTCAGTGGGCTTTTGGAACTCCTCTGTAGATCTGGATCAGAGAATAAAACAAGACACCATTACTAGCTGCTTGAGTTGATTTGAATCCTACAGTACCTAAAAGAACTTTGACTTGAAAGTTCCCTAAGAGTTCACCAGCGTAACCTCTGATTGTGTCAGACCTTAAAGGCTGACTAGAGTTAGGATCCACCAGGACTTCTTCAGACTGAATTTCTTACCTTATTGGCCTTGAGGACCTTTCATTTTGGGGGAGTTGGAATGGGTCTTCCATGCATTTCATATCCTGGCAAATTTATTGTTGGTGCCATTATAGTATTTATGAAGAAGTAGTCTGATGCCTGCTGAGCTCTTGGCAGCAGCCAGAGAGACAATAGACCTTTGAAGCTTCAATCTGCGAAGTCAGGTTTGATGTCTTCAGTGTCACACTGCCATCCACAAATGCCACATTTTATGTTCACATTTGTTTTCACTTGTGAACCATTTTTAATATTAAACGGACTAGCAAGAGTCATTTAAGAAAGAGACTCCTCAAATGGGTTCATAGAATTTTAGGGCATGAAGAAATCTTTAAAGATTTTCTTATCTAGTCCTTTTATTTTATAGATAAAGAAGCCTCCCCTTTCAAACTTCCCTATTTCTCTGGAGAGCCCTTCATCCTTCCAGTTATTCAGTCTTGTAACGATGGTGTTATACTTGATTTCTCATTCTTCCTCTCCCCACATATCCAATCAGTTGCCAGTTGTCATTTTTACCACCATAATTCTAGACTTATTTCCTAATTGGTCTCTCTTTCTCAGTTCTGCCCCATCTTCAGTTAATTTGACATGCATCTGTCAAAATGATTTAACTAATGTGCAGGTCTAACTATATCCCTTTGTCAGTAAACTCCAGTGATTTCCTGTTGCTTATGTTTATGGAATATAAACTTTTCTTTTTAGTTTTTTAAGCCCTGACCCCAACTTATATTCGCAACCTTGTCGTGTCTTACTTCCCTTCCCATGTGCTGCTGTGTAGCCCAAACTTTTTGCTATTTCTCACAGATAATACTCCATCTCCTGTCTTTGAACCCCTGTAGTGACTATGTCCCCCTTCTCCCCCAAAAACATTTGGATCTCATTTTTCCTCCAAAACTCTGCTCAAATGACACCTTCTACATGAAGCCTTTCCTGGGATTTAAGCTCCTTTAGAAGCTGGTTTTGTTCAGGTTTTGTCTCTGTCAGTGCCCAGCATGTAGTAGATTAGATATTCAGTAACGTATGTTGATTGTTTGCATTTATCAATATGAAACTGTTGCAATCACAGGCTTTGATGAACTATATCCTAGGGTACTGAAATGATAGACAGATATGATTGCCACATCCCTATCTATAATCTTTAGAAAGCACTGGCAGTTTGAAATTATGCAAATAAATGATTAAAATATTCATGCCTTTTGACCCAGAAATTCTGTTGCTAGGCATATACCTTAGAGAGATCAAGGACATGGAAGCAAAATAGATACCCTTTAATGGACTAAACAGATTGTGTTACATGAATATGATGGAATGTGACTGTGCTCTAAGAAAAGTGCCTGTAATGAATGCAGAGAAGCATAAAAAGACTTACATAAACAGATGCAAAGTCAATAAGCAGAATGAGGAAAACAGCATAAGCTACTTGACTACAGTGTAAATGGGGGAAAACTGTAATTATAACTGAGTGCAGCGAAATTATAATAATGACCAAAGGCTAGAGTGAGATGACACCTCCCCACCATTTGCAGGAGAGGGGGTCCTTGGGTGTAGAATAATGCATATAACATCAGACTTTTTCGGTGTGTTGGTTAGTCCTGCTGGACTTTTTTTTTCCTTCCTCTTTTTTAATGTTTGTATAAGGATTGCCTCTCTTGGAGGCAAGGAGGAGGAAAGACACAGGGAGAAATGGAAGTGCTGTTAAAACAAAAGATGTCTATAAAAATTTGTTATAAAAAGGAAGATACTAGAAAATAATAAAGGGACCATTCGACTTGACAAATGGCAAATTCATGGCTTAAGAGAATGCCATCTGTAGACTGATAGGCTAATAGTGAGTTTGCCTTCACTTCTTGGCACATTCCAAAGTATTATTTGTGATTGTTTGTGAGCACTTAGGGAAACATCAGTCACTCAAAATCAGAATGGTTTCGTCAAAAATAAATTATGCCAGGCTGTCTTAATTGCCTTTTTTTGATAATATTAGACCAGGCCATCAAGAGGAATCCTATAGACATGGTATGCTTAAGAATTCAGTGTGGTGGGATTCCCCATTGCAAATAATACTGTTCTTTGAGCAAAAAATAAAAATTTGAAAACCACTGCATTGTACTCTGCCCTTGTCAGTCTACATCAAGTGTACTGTGGTCCATCCCAGGTATTTGACAAAGTATTTTATAATTGTCCATATGGAGAAATAAGTGCTGGGTAATGATATATTTAGGAGGATTCATAACTGATTAAATCAGTGGACCCTAAGGGGAGTATTCTTGGTTTTATATCACTTTAAAGGTTTCTATTGAAGTTTTGAAGGAACCTATCTGTGGCCCTGTGCTGGCCAACATTTTTATCAGTGACTTAAATAAAGCCTTAGAAAGTTTACCTATCAGATTTTCACTGGACATGAAGCTAGGCTGATTTAGAGAAGAGAAGCCATGGCCAGGAAAATGTGATGATCATTTTGGAAGGAGTAGACTTGCCCTTGTTCAGAGGGTGATACTAGGAAAAATTGGTACAAGTTAGAAAGAAGCTGATTTTAGGCTTGATGTAAGGGGGAGAAAATAACAGAGCTGACCCAAAAGAGGATGAGACAGTGGGAAAAGTTAGCTGACCATTTGTACAGTTTGGACTGGATGGCTTCTGAAATCCTTTCCTAGCTTCTTTGTTTCTTGGCAGGATTGCTTACATATTGGATGAGAGATTCAGGCTTCAGAAAGATCCTGTCAAGGCTGAACAAGGAACTAAATTAAATGAGGTGAAATTGAGTAGGGACAGTTGGAAAGGTCTAGACTTAGACTTTACGACATGCTGCTCATGCAAATGCAAGAAATAAATTTCAACAAGTATATAGAATGGGGGAGATGTAGCTTGACAATATTTACTGTGAAAAAAGTCTGGAGGTTTTAATGAATTACAAAGTTCAGTTACAAACTCAAAATGGATTCATTGCAGTGATCTAAACACAGTTTCCAAAGATTCATCATGGAAAATGCTGTGCATGTACAGAGAAAGGGCTCGGGAGACTGAATGTGATTGAAGTACACTATTTTCTTTCTTTTTTTTTTTCTTTCTCATGGTTTTTCTCTTTTGTTCTGATTCTTTCACAACATGAGTAATGTGGAAATGTTTAATATGGTTGTCCATGTATAGCCTATAACAGATTATATGCCATTTTAGGGAGGTGATGAAAGGGGGGAAATTTAGAACTCAAAATTTTATAAAAGTGAATGTTGAAAACTAAATTTAAAAAAACAACATTATCTTAGGCTGTATTAAGAGAGGCATGGTGTTCGCAAACAAGAATATCATTGTTTCTCTTAATTGTGCTATAAGATTTGGATATTAATTTTATTGTAAATAAAAAAATGTATAACTTTGATTAATATAAATTCTTTGTCAGCATGTGTCCTTTGGTAAGTACAGTATTCACAAAAGAATCAAAACTTGCCTATTATATGTATTCATTAACTTCAGAACATGTCAGACTTGGAAAAGAAAAGGAACTCAACTGCTTTTACTGAAAGGAAATTGCATGCACACATATCTAGAATTTCTTTCATTTTACTAGCTTTTTTTTCAGGTCATTTGAAGGGCTATAATGTGCAAGGGGGAATAAAAATTGCAGTAGGACAGGTTTTAGGTATATTTTAAAGTAAAATTTCCTAATAGTTACAGCTTCCTAGAATTGGAATGGGCTATGTATAAGTAGAGACTGGATTTCTATTTGTTGAGGGTCTTGTAAAAGAAGATTGGTCAGATAGGCTTTTTGCAAGATGATCTCTGAGGTTTCTTCCACTTCTTAGATGCTCTGATTCTGTGGTCTTTAAAGATGTGATAGGGATCACTAAATGATCAATTTAATCATTTGAGTTTACTGAAATCTGTGTTGTTTCATTCACTGCTTAGCAGCTAGTCTCATTCTTTTCCATGTTATTTTAAAGTGAGCTAGGCTAGTGTAGTGGGGACAGTGCTAGATAGGAATTCAGGAGAGATCTGACTCTATCATTTGGTGGCTATGTGACTATGACCTTCACTTCACTTAACTTCTCTGCACCTCAGTTTCCTTATCTGTAGAATGAAGACGGTAGTATCCAAATACAGGGTTGTTAGGGTTAGGTGAGTCATGTATACAAAGCCCTTTTCAGTATATATGTCCATTAGTTAATAGTAATAAGGATGACAATGATGAATGAAAAAGCCTTCATACGTTGTATAAAAGCCTGTATACTTTGTGTAAAGCCTTATGCCAAACCCTGGGAATACAAACAGAAAAGCAAAATAGGCACTTCTAACAAGGAACTCACATTCTAAGAAGGGAGACATCATACATAAGAGGTTTCAGCTACAAAACAAATACCATAAATCTTCCTAAATGTCATTTCTGTTGATAAAACAATATCTGTTTCTTATGTTGAACCGTTTTAAAGTGCTAAGGACTTTGGTAATGAGAACTTCCTTTTCTGGGTCTTCAGCAGTTCTGGCTCCTGAGGAGACACAGGCTGTAGCACTTGCACAGACAGTTGATGGAGTCCCATTTCACAAAGGTTGCTCCTCTGAACAGTAACTCTAGGGGTTGATCTGGTGGTTGGGTGGGCCTCTTCCCAAGGCTTGTCTACCTGTTGCTGATAATTGGTCATTGGTGTTAGTGGTCAGGGATGGAAGGGCCCTTCTCCACTACAATTATTCCTCTCACTCATGGTTAATGGAGTATAGGCTGGAAGTATAAACTACTCTTCAGAACTAAGTTGGTAAGTATAAACTTTATTCTCAGTGTTCAAGTTATTAATAACAAAATACATTCACTTCTTAAGCTTATTTTGATTTATATGAATCATATGTCTTTTTCCAAAGAAGGAAATTATTATAAAATGATTTTCACTAATTGTTTCACTTTTTCCTTTTTTTAGATGCAAGAGACAAATGTATAATAGAAGGCAATGACTGTACATTTGTTAGTAACTTGGATAGAATTAAACCTTCAGAAAACACAGAAACACTAGGTAAGCAGTACACTAGATATTTTCAAAAGAATAATTCAGTTCTTGTTGCTTTATCCACTAATTATTGAGCATGCCTGAGCTAGGTGGTTAAAAACAAGCAGTCATTCAGTAGTTATTTATTAAGCACCTAGTGTACTTAATGTGTACTAGGCACTGTACTAAGTGCTGGGGATACAAAAAGAGGCCAACACAGTCTACTAGGGAAGGCAACAAGCAAGCAATCTGCTGTATACTGGATAAATTGGGGGGACGTGAGCATTTTTGTAGGCAGCAGAAAAGGAACTAGTAGACAGGGAAAGTTTGAAGATAAGTGATATAGCCGAGGGATAATAGAGGGGATGAGATGGGAAAACTGAGAGCATCAAAGGATAAACAAGAAATTGCCCATAGAGAGCTTGCAGCGTAGGGGGAGGTAAGATGTACATATAGAAAGACTATAATCAAACTAGAATGTAATTGGGGTAGAACATTAGAGTTCAGTCAGAGAGTTGAACAGAGCGCTTTGGGAATTCAAAGAGAGAAGAGGTGATTTCTGGCTGGAGGAGCACAGGAGGCTTCTTGGATGAGTTGGTGTTTACCTTGAACCTTGAAGGAGGGAGAAACTGGATAGGTAGAGTTGAGGTGGGCAGTGGGATCATTCCGTTTGAGGGAAGTAGTGAACAAAGAGGCCATTAAGTCACTGGACATGGAGTGAGGGCAGTGTTGGTTAGGTTGGAATCGTGAAGGGTTTTGAAAGCCATGCTAAGGAGTTTGACCTACTTTTGGCTGACACTGGGGAGCCATTACAGAATTTTGAGGGTTAGGATGAAATAGGGTCATAGCTTTAAAGCAGGAAGGGATCTGAGAAGCCATCCAGTCTAGCCATAGCATCTTACATGTGAGGATGCTGAGGTCCAGATGATGAAGTGACCTGTCAGGGGTTTCCCAGTTAGAAAGTAGCAGAGCTGGGCTCTCCCCCAGGCTCCCTACGGCTTCCTTTGGAGATGGCTGTGTGGGGGACAGACAGACTGGAGGGAAGAGACCAAGGAGGTCTGGGATTAAGGGCTTGGCCCTGGACATATACACCAAAGGAGGTTAGGGAAGAGATTTAGGCTCGACAAGGAGGGAGGGCTGACACATGACTGAATGTAAAGAAAGGTGGATATACCATGGAACCAAAGGCAGGAAAAAGTGTGAGGGAGGAGAGAAGAGACCATTGGTATAGGAAACTAGCACAATATGACAGAACAGTTTGAAGAACAACGGGCCTGAATAAGGAAGTAAGAGAGAGGTGGAGGCACCAACTTTGGCATTCTTCTTCCAGGAGGGGAAGTGAAGGAGAGTTGAGGGAGTCACAGAGTCTAGAGGCAGGGCAAGGGCAAAGGAGGGGATAGCTGGTAAGAGTGACAGTCTTGTGTAGGGGAGGGCCCATGGGCTGGGCTATTTATCACTATTTTGTCTGAGGCAGATTTTCTGTTCTATTTTACTTTTTCTTCCAGATATCCTACTGTGTCAGTTTTTTGAATATTTTGGAAATTTTTCTTTTAATAAGAATTCTATAAATATCCGAAAGGTAAGCACGTATGCATTGATCCTCTATTATTGGTGACCTTATATCTATCACATCTTCAGTTGTTGAAACATTATGTTTTAATACACAAACTAGATTTGTAAGCATAGTTATGCTAAGTACTGGCTATCATTATTTAATTTGTGCATTTTCAAGCATGTTTAATGGAGTTCAGATTAATAGGTATGCTTCTATAAAGTATCCTTCATAGAAGTATTTTTTTCCTATTAACAAGAATGTTGTCTCCTACCATTCATTTTCTTTTTTCTTCCTTCTTAACTGTCGCAGGCCAAATAGATTGTTATAATTTTTATAAATTCCTTACTCTGATTCCTGGAACTACTCTTCAGAGGTGCTGATACCATCTTATAAGCATAATTTGTTATTTCTCAAAGACACATATTAAGAGAATTTTCATAAAACTATAGGGTTTTTGTCCAGGTTAATGCATTTAGTAATTTTCTCTATGCAATAAATTCTACATTCAATGTAACCACTATTGGAATCTGGCATCAGTATGAATGCATTTATTATTAAGTTAAGCAAAATCTTCTTGTTTTTAAGCACTCCATATATGTATGTACTTTTTTCTTTTAAAAAAATTTTATAGGGAAAGGAACAAAACAAGCCTGATTCTTCTCCTATATACATTCAAAATCCTTTTGAACCCGCTCTTAATGTCAGCAGAAATGTTAATGAAAGTCAGCTGGAAAGATTTGTACACCTGGCCAGAGAAAGTGCTTGGATTTTACAAGAGGACAAAGGTCGTTCTTCAAAATCAAGTAACCACCCTTGGGGGCTGGCAGCCCTGCTGGAACCATCTGTATCGAATAAATCCAAAGCCAAGAAGCCAGGGAGAGGATCAACAGGTGAAGCAGTGAGAAAGTTGTTAGAGTCCCTAAAGGCTGATTCCACAAAACGTTCCACAGCTACCAGGGAGAAAAGAACTATTACTACTCAGTCATGAGACCTGCTTATTTTCTTTTAAGAATTGATTATGTTCAATAAAAATGTACTTGAAATACAGTGGAAAAACTGACCTCAGCCTTCTGCAAGTTTCGACTTTTGTTAATTCTTTGCATCTGACCCAGCTCAATGTACCTGACTTGGAGCATCGAGACCTAGCTTTATTTATTAGATGGGTGAGGCCAAAGCCACATACTGTTTATGGAGTGAAGCACAAATGACAAAAGAGAAAAGAGGTTGGGGAATAAGAAAATGAATGTACAACAAAGGGGTGGTGCCACCTTTTTTGAGTAAAGTCACAACTTAAAAAGCAGTTTGTTGACTATAGTACCACCACTTACTGATTGAAAATTATTTAAAATTTTAAGACTTCTAACCATGTTCGATGGCTATTTTTAGTACACTCATAATTGGCATCTTAAATGCAATAAAGCATTTAGAATTACTTTAAAATGAAACGAAACAAATGGGTCCCGTTTTCCATGTTAAGGAATGAATAAGTGACTGAGAAATGAGAATATTAAATTATTTAGCCACTAATTTATAGGTATCCTCAACCCAGATATAGTTATTTTTGGTGTGTTGTTGATCTTTCAAATCATGATACCACATTACTTGTTCTTACTTTTCAGAATCAAAAGAATAAAACCCACCACTATAATGTATTTCTTCCTGTCTGCTTTTGAGAAACCTTTTGAAGAAAGTCAAATATTTTAGAATGCAGCTCCTACTACATGTCCTGTAGAATCATGTTTACTCTTTATTGTTTCTCTGCCATGTAGCAATTCCTGAAATCCAAGGTCTTTCAACATTCCAAGTGTATTGAAAATATTTTTCTGTTTTAATCGTGAATAAGAGACTTAATAAGCTCCACTAGGGAGAGAGCACATGCATGTTAACAAAATTTCTATGAAGGAAAAAAAAATTTGTCCATGATAGAGGCCTAAACTGTGCTATTTAGTCTCGTTTAAAAAAGAACAAACAAGCAGCAAAATTGTTTTTTTTTGTAGACAGAGCCAGTAAACTTTCTAGTCATCTGTGTAGTTTGGGGGTTATTCTCTGGCCTGATAATTGTTATGGTAACTAATGGGGTTTTTTTTTTTAAGCAAAAATCTTTAATTTACTAAACTTTTTAGAAGGATGTGTTTGAGTGTGTATTGCTTTGACCAGTGAAAGCTTACATTTGACATAACCTTGTTATATCATTGATGTTAAGTCCTTTGTACGTTGTCCATTTTGTAGTTAATAGGACAACTTTGACTAGCTATTTCTTTTTAATCTCGTTAGCAGTGTTTGGGATTGCTTATCTTAAATTAGGGAGTTATTTCAATCAGCATATCTGTGAATCAGATAATAATATGTATTCTTCATCTCCTATTCCAGCTTATGGTAGCTATTATTGGAGAGATTCAGGAAGAATGTTTTTTCCCTCTTTCTTAATTAATAGACATTAATGTTGTTTTTGCTATCTCATTGTGTAACTTTGATCTGCTTTGATTTTCGTAAAGTAACCTAAATATCAAGAGGTATGGTATGGTAGACAGAAGGCCAGGATTGACCTCAGGGGATTGGTTTCAAATCCTGCCTCTGACATGCACTAGCCATTTGACCTGTGATAAGGTTCTTCCCAGACAACTCTTGAAGACTGTTAAGTTATAAAGTGTGAAACTCTTGAGCACCAGTCCAACGTCTCTAATTGCTTACTGCGTATTTCAACCTGGATGTCCCATATACATCTCAAACTCATTTCTAAAAACGCACTATCTTCCTCCTTAAAATCCATCCCTCTGCCTAACTTCCTTATTTCTATAGAAAGTGTCACCATTCTTCTAGTCATCTAGGATTTCAATCTAGAAGCCATTCTCAACTCTTCACTCATTGATATTGAACCTCCATCACCTCCATCCCTCCAAATCCAGTCAGTTGCCAAGTGTTGTTGATGCTACCTCCTCAATATCTCTTAAAACATCTCTTAATTCTACCCACACTACAACCAGTCCAGTTCAGGTACTGGCTTTTTGTACTAGCTTCCTAATTGGTCCATCTGTATCTATACCCTTCTTTTTCCACTATATCTACTTCTATGCAGCTTTGACCATATCTTTGAAGCTCAAGAGATGTGAGTGGCTTTCCATGACTGCTAGAGCCTAACAGACCCTGTCCTTTAGAACCCTTCCGTTCTGCCTCCAGCACATTTTTCCAGTGCCTGACTTCTCACAAACTATACTTCAGCCAAACTGACCTGCTTTCCAATATCTTATCTCCTATGTCTTGTGACTTTTCTCAACCTGTTCCTCATGTCTTGACTGCTTTTCCTCCGATTCTTCACCTTTTTGAACCCCCAGATCCTTTCAGGGCTTCGCTAATGCCACCTTTTCTACATTTTCTATGATTTTCCCAGTGTTTAGTGTTCCTCCTTCTAATCACTTATGTATTTGCTTTGCACGTCCTCTCTGTTCTTATCTGAGAACCTGTATTGCCCCAATAGATTGTATACTCTTTTAGGGGGACTGTCTTATTTTTATCTTTCTGGTCTCAGTGCCTGTCACATAAGTAAGCCCTTAATACGTGCTTATTGATTGATTGATCTCCATTGTTGGAGAGAGTTTCCACAATAGGAGTTCCCTATACAGATGAAATCTTAGTTTAGAACAAAAAAACCCAGTCATTCAGCACATCTGGAATTTGGTTGCTCATTGAGCTTGCTAATAAATATATTATGATTCTGTATTAAATTATTTAACTAACTTTTCATTAAAAGAAAAGTGGCATTCTCAGACATTCTCAAAAGGTAGGCTTAAAGAACCAGAAATGGAATGAGACTTAAAGTAGAAGAGGGACACTGGGGCTAGATTATGAAGGCCTTAGAATTGGTTCAGTAGATGACAGGCAGCCAGTGCAGGATTTGAAGCAGAGAAATGACAATGATCAGATATATACACACAAAGCAGTTAGAACTGGCTGTGAAACCATTGATGTGCTATTTGAGAGAGTAAGCATTTATTATGCACCTACTATATGTCAAATACCAGACTAAGCTCTGGGGATACAAAAAAACAAAAGAGTTCCTACCCACAAGGAACTCAATCTAATGGGGAAGATAAGTTAATAAATATGTTCAAAGAATCTACAAGATAAATTAACAGAAGGAAAGCACTGGAATTACGAGGAATTGGAAAAGGCTTACTATGAAAGATGAGATTTTAGTTGGAATATGAAGGAAGGCAGTCCCCTGGGCAAGGCACAGGGGACAGCCAGAGAAAATGCCCAGAACTGATCAACGGAGTGTCTTATGGAAGCTAAGGTGACTGGATTCAAGAGTATGTGGTTGGAAGTAAGATGAAAAAGACTTAGAAAGGTATGGGTTGGGTAGGTTATGAAGAGCTTTGAATGCTGCAGAGGAGTTTTTACAGCAGACCTGTGCTTTAGGAAAAACACTTTAGTGTCTGAAGGACGGATTGTAATGGGGAGACACTCAAGGCAGGCAGATCCATCAACTGGCTGTTGCAGTAATCCAGGTGTGAGATAATGAAGGCCTATGCCAGAGTGGTGGTGGTGTTCGAGGAAAGAAGGGGGCACATCAGAGAGATGTTGCAAAGGTAAAATCCACAGACCTTGGCAACAGATTGAATATGACAGCAGAGAGATAGTGACAGGTTGAAGATGAGTTCTAGATTGTGAGCCCAAGGGATTAGGAGGGTGATGTTGCCCTCTCTAGTAATAAGGAAGGTAGGTGGGGGAAAATAATTCTATTTTGGACATAAGGAATTTAAAATGCCTACTGGACATCCAGTTCAAGATACCTAAAAAGCATCTGGAGATGAGATGAGAGACTAGAAGCCAACAGAGAAATTGGATCAGGATTGATAGATTTCAGAATCTACCTTTGAGCATAGAGATGACAAATCTATGGAAACTGATGTGGTCACCAAGTAAAGTAGCAGAGAGGGAGAAGAGAAGACCCAGCAGAGAACCACACATGTATGGGTATAGGGTGTTGTGATCTGGACAAGGATCCTCCAAAGGAGACAGAAGGGTCGGTCAGGTAGGAGGTTGATAGGAAGACAACCAGGAGAAAGTGGTGTTGTGAAAATAATTTCAAGAGAATAATTTCAAGGATGAGAGGGTGATCAGTAGTGTCAAAGGCCACAGAAATCAAGAAGAATGAGGATTGAGAAAAGGCCATTGGGTTTCTCAATTAAAAAATCTGATAACTTTGGAGAGAGCAGTTTCAGGGAAATGGTAAGATCAGAAGCAGAATTGCAAAGGGTTAAGAAGAGAGTGAGGAGAAAGTGGCGGCATGTATTGTAGTTGGCCTTTTCAAGGAGTTTAGCAACCAAGAGCAGAAAAGATCTAGGGCAGTTGTTAGGAGTGGAAGGATCATGTGATGGTTCTTTAAGGAAGGAGGAGACAGTGGACATGTTCGTATGTAGTAGAGAATGATCCATCAGAGAGAAAAAGACGTGCCAAGATGGGGGGCAGAATGGGACCTTTTTTTAATCAGTTAATCAGTATTTATTAAGCACTTAATATAGGCCAGGCATTTCACTGCACACAAATCTACACTTATCTGGCTTCCTTTAAGTCCCAGTTAAAACCCTGTCCTCTACAGGAACCCTTTTCCAGGGAATGGGACCTTTTAAACTGTTAGAGGAGTTAACCATGGTAAGGAGTAAAGTTACCTCATGTTAGTTAAGGATGAAGGTGATAGCCCCAGAAGATGTGTGTATAGGAGCAAAGGTGGCAGATAGTGGGAATGATTCTTAGGAATAGTAATGTGGCAACTGGGTGTAGAATGGATTGAATTTCTAAATTCCCTTTTTAGCAACCCTGGTTGTCATAGGTAGTTATTGTTAGTGTTCAGTAATTTTTCAGTCTTGTCCAGCTCTTCATGTATACTTCTTAATTATACCATTCAGGATGCAAACCATTACTTTTAGAAGGGATGATGTATATGTTAAGTTGTTTTTCAGTCGTATCTGACTCTTCACGTGATCTTATTTGGGGTTTTCTTGGCAGATCCTGGAGTAGTTTGCCATTTCCTTCTCCAGCTCATTTTACAGATGAGGAGCTATGGCAAACAAGATTAAGTGACTTGCCCAGGGACACACAGCTGGGAAAAGTATCTGAGGCTGAATCTGAACTTGGACTCCGGGCCTAGCACTCTATCCACTGTACCACCTACTCACCCCATCACTGGTGCTATAACAGATTCTTGTAGAGAATTTCACGCTTATTCCTAAATGCATCAGAAGGATTCAGATTTTTAGTATTTAGAATTAAAGAAAATTCAAGGAGTTTAAGGTTTTTAACAAGAAGTATCAGGTCATGAATTTCATATAATTTTATGTAGTTATATTAGTCTGTGTAATGTTGTAAGGTTAATGGGATATAAGATCTTCCCGGCCCATTAATAGGCCTCATGTGAATTCCTGTCACAGAACCAGTTAGGCTCTGGACCATAGGGATTCCCACATGTTCCCAATTAAGTGCTGTTTTCCAAGCTTCTCTAAGCCAATCAAGTGCCCAGTCTTTAGACTGGAAACAGTATATATTGTATTGCTTGGAAGGAAAGGTGTGAGTGGTGAGAAAAGCTGGCAGAGAGAGAGAAAAACAGGCTGAGGGAACCTAGGGGAACTTGCTCATCAGGAGGCTTGTGGGAGAGAAATGTCAGTGCTCTCTGGATTGGTTATGAGTACCTTACTGAACCTTGCTTTCTAGTATCCTAATAGCAATGTTCCAAATAAATTTTGGTTTTGTCTTGGAGGAGGAGAGTTTGCAAACTAACCATGAAGATATGCATGTATATTCACAGCAGCTGCTATGGGTATCACCTTGGTGTTACAAATGTTTACATGACAGGGGGTGGCATGGGGCTGGAATGTCCAAAGTTTTTTTCTTGTGATATTAGAAATATTTTCAGAAGTACTGAGAACCGTATTTTAGTTTGCAAGCTGCATTATATTACTTGAAGATCCAGATTCCAGTGGAATATAAATATTACATCCCTAATCTGAAATTTCCATGGAAAAACTCCCAGAAAATGTCTCTTCTTGATAGAACCTTTGTAATACTTTAATAATTAAGAATGTAAAATTGCCACAAATTATTAAGAGATGGACTTCTGTTCATATTTTTAACATGATTTCTCAAAATCAGTCAACTCATCAGTCAGCTAACACTTATTAAGAACATCTTGTGTGGGAGGCATTGTGCTAACCCTAACCCCTTTTTGTCTACCTTTTTGACTAATCCAGTGGAATCCAAGCTCCAGCATTGTCAGTGTGCTTAGATTATTTACTGTTCTTCGTGGCAGCACTCTTTCTCAGAACCTCGTACCTCAGAGCTCCTCAGGACTAACCTGAGTGAGTGAAAGAAAACGCATGTGTGCTTATGATATGCTCTTAAGTCCTGGGAACACCAGTGGAGAAGTCCAATTGTCCCTGCTGTCATGGAGCTCTCATTGTAATGCTAAAGACAACACACGTAGAAGGGTTCTGCAACAAGTCAGATGGAAAAGTCCCGTGGTCCTTTGGGCTCACCTAAAATTGCCTCAATAAGATGTCATTTCCACTGATGAAATCATATTTTTCTGACATTGGACCATTTGGCACTGTAAAGAATTTTGATAACAGAAACTTTCTCTTGTGGCTGTAGCACCTGTAGAAGGAATTGCCAAGTTTAATCTCCGTGTGGTGTTTTCTTCACAGCTAGGATTAGAAGGAGAGCTGGTGGTCTGGGTGGTGCTGCCACTCAAGTGGGTTTGTACTTACATGAAATGGTTGATTGATAGTGGTGACAGTGAAGATGGACTTTTTCCCTGTTGTGATTGCTCCCTTCAGTGATGGCCTTGGAACTTGGGCAGGAAGCAGGAGACCTTCTACCCAATAACTAAATTGTGGTTATCCAGCCTTTGCTTGGAAACTCCTAGAGAGGTGGAACTCATGACCTACTGAGGTTTCCAAGACATCTTTTTAAGAATAATTGGAGAAATATAATGGGTAATAAACTGAAACTATAGGTGTGGTATAGAATGTGTGAAAAACATTCATATAAGCTAATCTAACCTATTAGGTACATATTTATTCTAAATTTGAGTAATAATAACTGACATAGCTAGCACTTTAAGGTTTGTAAAATACATTACATTATCTCCTTTGTTCTCACAAATTCCAAATGTATTATTGAATTTTCTGAATAAATTGTACAAATATAGGCAAAATAGCCATGACCAAGGTTAGAAGCCTTGACATTTAAAATAATGTCGGTCACTTTTCCTCCATTTACTCCATCCCCCAAACTGAATGCTATATTTGTATATCACTGTACAAATTATAAAGTATTTTCTTATTCATTGCTTCTCTGATCCCTGCAACTGTGAAGTAGGCAGAAGACACAGTATTAGTTATCTCCATTTTATCCATGGGGGAAAGGAAACTTCATTTAGTCACATGACTAGGAAGTGTCAAAGTCAGAGCTCAAAGCTAGGTCTTACTATTTTTTCAGTCTGCACCACTGCACTATGCTGACTTTCTTAAAAATGAACAGTGTATTATGGGATGGGTTTGTTGTGAAATGAGAAAGCTTAATTTTTCTGGATGAATCTTACAAAAATTTAGTTGTTGAAACATAATTTTCCACAACAAAATGTCACTGACCAAATTCCTATCTTGTTCTGTTCTTTTAAACACCTCTCTTTGCTTCCTTCCTCATCAACCAGCAAGCTTTTGATAAATATATATTTGTATCAGGCAAAAAACCTCTTCCATCCCCTTAGCTTCTTGAACAATAGTTAAATTTAGAGATGAAGCAAGGGGTGAGAAGCCGTAATTTATTCTCTTAGGATCTCCTCTATTTCCATGATTCCTGAACTCTGCAGTCTGTCTTCAGAACATCTACATAGGCTTTGATAGCCTCTTTTACTGGAGAGTGTATTATTAGTACAAAGTAATTTCTCTTGCCTGCACATGATAATTTAAAATAAGCACTATGTCCAATTATATTTTTGTTTATTCTCCCACTCCCCTAGGATTGGTTAGTGTAGTGATAAACACTGGCACTTCATTTGTCCCACATCAGGGAATGAGATTTCCATATAAGTAAATTTTTCAGATAACATCCAGTCACAGTTTCAGCTGCTCTCTGTACAGATAACTTCCAATTCTATTTTCAGCTCAATTCAACAAATATTTATTAAGCTCCTACTCTGTACAAACTACTTTGATAAATTTTTAGTCTACAAAGACAAAACTGCCAGTCAACAACAATTTGTTAAAGAGCTTACTCTGCCAATTTGTGGGGTGGATGGGGTGTTCAAGGAGAGCTAGCACCTCTGGAGTGGGGCCTTTTTCAGGGTTGCTCACCCACCTTTGGTGTCCATTTTTAAAAATTATTTTATTTGTTTTCAGTGTTCTACAATCACTTCCATATATCTTAGATTTTTCCCCTCCCTCCTTTCCTTCCCACTCTCTTCCTGATATGGCATACAGTTTTTTATAGGTTCTACACATACCTTCCTATTAAATACATTTTCACCTTAGTCATGTTGGATAGAAGAATTAAAATGAATGGGAGAAATCATAAAAGAAACCAAAACATAATACAAAAGAAAGTGATCTGCTTCATTCAGTGATCTAATTCCATAGTTCTTTCCCTGGATGTGGAAGGCATTTTGCCTTGAGACCACTGGGAATTAATTAAGTCCATGCATTGCAATGAAGTACAAAGTCTACCAGAAAAATTCCTCACACACTATGGTTGTTGCTGTGTACAAAGTTCTCCTGGTTCTGCTCCTTTCACTCAGCATCAGTTCATATAAGTTTTTCCAGACCTCTCTGAAGTCTTCCTGTTCATTATTTCTTATAGCACAATAGTATTTCATTACATTCATATACCACAATTTATTCAGCCATTCCCCAATTGATGGGCATTCCCTTGATTTCCAGTTTTTGGTCACCACAAAGAGAGCTGCTATAAATATTTTTGTACATGTGAGACCCTTTCCCATTTTTATGATCTCTTGGGGATACAGTCCTAGAAACGGTATTGCTGGGTCAAAGGGTATGCACATTTTTGTAGCCCTTTGGGCATAGTTCCAAATTGCTCTCCAGAATGGTTGGATCAGCCCATAGCTCCACCAACAATGAATGAGTATTCCAATTCTCTCACATCTCCAACGTTTATCATCTTTGTTGTGTTATCCAATCTGATAGGTGTAATGTGGTATCTCAGAGTTGTTCTGATTTGCATTTCTCTAACCAATAGTGATTGGGAGCATTTTTTTCATATGACTATAGATTTCTTCCTCTGAAAACTGCCTGTTCATATCCTTTGACCATTTATCAACTGGGGAATGACTTGTATTCTTGTACATTTGACTCAGTTCTCTATATATTTTAGAAATGAGGCCTTTTATCACAGACACTAGTTGCAAAAATTCGTTCCCACTTTTCTGCTTCCCTCTTAATCTTGGTTGCATTGGGTTTGGTTGTGCAAAACCTTTTCAGTTTAATGTAATCAAAATTATCCATTTTGTTTAGTCAAAAATTCTTCCCTACTCCATAGATCTGATAAATAAATATTTCTTGCTCCACTAATTTGTTCATAACATCAATCTTTATACCTAGCTCATGTACCCATTTGGGCTTCTTGTGTATGGTGTCAGGCATTGGTCTGTGGCTAGTTTCTGCCACACTGTTATTCAGTTCTCCCAGCAATTTTTGTCAAACAGTGAGTTCTTATCCCAGAAGCTGGGGTCCTTAGGTTTATGAAACAGTAGATTGCTATATTCATTGACTACTGTGTTTTGAGTACCTAACCTATTCCATTTGTCTACCCTTCTGTTTCTTAGCCAGTACCAATTGGTTTTGATAATTGCTGCCTTATAATACAATTTGAGATCTGGTAGAGCTAGGCCACCTTCCCTAGTATTTCTTTTCATTAGTTTCCTGGATATTCCGGACCTTTTGTTCTTCCAGATGAATTTTGATATTATTTTTTCTAGCTCTAGAAAATAATTATCTGATAGTTTGATTGGTATGGCACTGAATAAGTAAATTAATTTAGGTAGAATTGTCATTTTTGTTATATTGGCTTGGCCTACCTATGAGCAACTGATGTTTTTCCACTTACTTAGATCTGACTTTATTTGTGTGAAAAGTATTTTGTAATTGTGTTCATATAGTCCCTGGATTTGTTTTGGCAGGTAGACTCCCAAATATTTTATAGTGTCTACCCTAACTTTAAATGGGATTTTTCTTTCTGTCTCTTGCTGTTGGGCTTTGTTAGTAATACATAGAAATGCAGAAGATTTGTGTGGGTTTATTTTGTAACCTGCAACTTTACCAAAGTTGTTTATTATTTCAAGTAGTTTTTTACTTGAATCTCTGGGATTCTCTAAGTATATCATCATATCATCTACAAAGAGTGATAACTTAGTTTATTCTTTGCCTATTCTAATTCCTTCAATTTCTTTTTCTTCTCTTATTGCTACAGCTAACATTTCTAGTACCATATTGAATAATAGTGGTGATAATGGACATCCTTGTTTCACCCCTGACCTTACTGGGAATGCATCTAGTTTATCTTTATTGCATATAATGCTTGCTGAAGGTTTTAGGTAGTTACTGCTTATTATTTTATGGAAAGTTCCATTTATTCCTATGCTCTCCAGTGTTTTCAATTTGGCGTCCATCTTTCACCCAACTCTCACAGGTGGCTTCAAGAAGCTGTAGCATGTAGCCACACTCCAGGAAACTGCCTCAGTAGACAGGCTAAACCAGGTTGAGAGTAACTGATGGACCTCAAATCCATTGATAAGTTAAGGGGATGTCCACTCCAAGCATGCAGAGATTTTCCCCTGTGCAGTGCGTGAATGAAAACAGTTTGTTCCAATGGCAATGAAGGTGTCTGAAGCAGACCCTGGAGGGTTTAAAACCTGGTCAAATATCAAAGATGTTGAGATCATCCACTGCCCCCCCCCCCCCGGCCATTGGCTATCGTTTTGAATTTTGCCCTGCCACTGGACTGTGATGACTCTGAAAGAAGGAGTGAGACCAGTAACTTTGTGCAACTCTGCCTGACTTAAATCCAGTTCACAAACAGTCAAGACATCACCCCATGATGTCACTGATTCTCTTCAAAAGCAAAAGACAGACAACAATATATGCCACAAATGGGAAATACAAAGAAAGCCAAAAACCTGATCTCCAGCAACTCACATTCTAATGGAAAAGGCAACTTGTAAGTAACCATGTACACACAAGCTATTTACAGTATAAATGGGAGTTCTTAGCCTTTTTTGTGTCACAAGTCCCTTGCAGTCTGGTGAAACCCATGTAACCCTTTTCATGATGTTTTTAAATACATAAGATATGTATTACAAAGAAATCATTAAAATGTGCTTATCAAAAATTTTTTAAAAATTTGTGGGCTCCCTGAATCTAATCCATACAACCTTGTCATAGAGGGAAATGACTTCAGTAGAGCAAGGGAAACAGTAAAAGCCTGTATAATTCCTTCCCCATCTCTGCACACTGACTTCCCTGGCTTCTGGTAAATCCCATTTAAAATCCTTTTATCCTAAAACCCTAAATTCCTAACCCATGAAGAAATTTCCTCAAGAAACTTTCCTAAACCTCCTTTCCTCTGAGATAATCTATCAGTAGTTTGTACATAGTTGTCTCCCCCCTTACACTGTGTGCTTCTTGAGAGTAAGAAGCGTTTTTGCCTTTCTTTTTAGCATGTAGTAAGGTATCTGCCAGGCACATGGTGGGTCTGCAATACGTCCATCTTGCCTGTGGGGGCTGGGATTTAAGTTGAGTCTTTAAAAAAAAGGCCAGGTAAGCTGGAAGGTCAAGGTGAGAAGGGAGAGATTTGCAGGCATAGGAGGCATGTGGTTAGGGGATGGGAATGTCTTGTGAGAAGAATAGTTGATATGACTAGATCATAATATGTGGAGAGAAGTGTAATAAGACTGGAAAGCTAGGAAGAGGCCAGGTTGTGAAGAGTTTTTAAGTATTTAATGGAGAACTTTATAATCTGATCCTGGAATGCAGGTGTGGAGTAGGGTGATTAGGGGAGGGAACAGGGACATACCTACGGTTTAGGAAGATTATCTTGGCATCTTTATGCTGGATTGGTGTGGGAAGATGCTTGGTGATTTGGAGTGGGGAGAGAATCAAATTAGGCAATTTAGATAGTCCAAGCAGGAAGTAAAGACATGTAACGTGGTGGAGGCGATATAAATGAAGAGGAAGTAACAGATAAGAGAGGTGCTATGCAGTGTAAAACAACAGACTGGATATGTAGGGCAAGTTGGACTGCAAGGTTGTGAGCCTGAGTGAGTGGGAGAATGATACCTTTTATAGCAAAAGTCGTCTTTAGCTTTGAACTTTCATTCTCACGGGGAATAGGAAATAAAAGTGTGTGCAAAGTAATTTTAAAGGGGAAGGATGGCTACCAGCTAGTGATGGGTGGAGAAGGGGACAACAGTAAATATCTCCCACAGGAGGTGAGAATTGAGCCAGACTTTTAAAGAAACTAGAAACTCTTAAGAGATGAGGTGAGGCCACATCCCTTTTTTTCTACTCTCCTCCCCACCAACCTCATTGAGACCTTTACCACTTCATTGCTTGAACTAATGGCATCTACTGACTGGTCTCTCTGTCCCTTGTCTCTCTCTCCCCAAGAAATAGTCATCCAGCCTTTGCTTAAAGCCCTCACGTGCCGGAAAATCCACCATCTCTTGAGGCAGTCCATTCTACTTTTGAATAGCTTTAACAGTTCAGAAGTTTTCCTTTACCTTGAGTCTAGATCATCTTCTTGGTAACTTCTGCCTACTAGCCCTGCCCCCTCGAAACAACTAGTAGAGCTCATCCGATATCCTTGCTAATGGAAGCTCCTCAGATACCAGAAGAGAAATGTCATGTACAAGTCTTCTTTTCTCCAAGGTAAATATCCCCAGTTCCTTTAACCAATCCTCTCATGGCATCCTGACATGATCCTGACTGCCCTCCACTGGCCACTCTACATTAATGTCCTTCCTAGTACACCCAACACTAAACACAGTATTCCAGGTGTAGGGTTGAACAGGTACAGTGGAACTATTTCCCTAGTCCTGGAACTTTATACCCTTCTTAATGAAGCTTAAAGTTGCATTAGCTTTTTGGGCTGCCTTATCACACATCTGAGCTTGCACACTTGAGAATATTTTCAAACAAATGGCTATCTGACTGCTTCCACCTTACACTTGTGACGTAGATTCTTTTGCCCCTCTCTGAGACTTTACGTTGCTACCTTTTAAGTTTTGCCTTGTTACATTTGTCCCTGCGTTCTGATAATATAACAATAATTATAGCTCATCTAGATGGTCCTTTAAAGTTACAAAGTACTTCCTATACATGACTTGATCCTTTATATACTTTATACATTACTTTCTCATAAATTACTGCAAGCCTTTGAGGTGGATAATATAAATATTGAGAGGAAATATGGATAGCTAGGTGGCACAGTAAATGGAGTGCCAGGCCTTGAGTCAGGAAGCCTCATCTTCCTGAGTTCATCTTAAACATTTATGAACTGTGCCAGTTTCCTCATCTGTAAAATGAGCTGGAGAAGGAAATGACAAAACACTCCGATACCTTTGCCAAGAAAACCCCAAGTGGGATTACAAAGTCAGACCTGACTGAGCAACATTGGTAAGAGGGAGTTTTCTCTCTGGCCCCTCTTCAAATGATGAAACCATAAATCCCAAACAAAAAACAAAGCAGAACAAAACTGTCCTACACATTTTGCAGATGAGGAAAGTTGAGTCTCCAGAGGTTAAGTAATAATTATAATAGCTAGCATCTATATAGTATTTTAAGAATTTCAAATCAATTTAAATGATATGTCGTTTGATCTTCACAATAACACTATGTTGTTACTCAGTCATTTTTCAGCTGTATCCAACAATTTGTGAAGCCATTTGGGGTTTTCTTGCCAGTTTTTACTGGAGTGGTTTGCTATTTCCTTCTCCAACTCATTTTACAGATGAGGAAACTGAGGCAAACAGGGTTAAGTGACTTGCCCAGGGTCACACAGCTAGTAAGTGTCTGAGGCCAGATTTGAACTCAGGTCTTCCTAACACCAGAATTGGAACTCTATCCACTGTTGCCATCAAGCTGTCTGTGACATTATTATCCCCATTTTACAAATGAGGAAATGGAAGCAAACAGAGGTTATATAACTTATCACATAACTAGTTAAGTGTCTGAGGTGGGGTTCACATTGAGGACTTTCTGACAGCAAGTCTGGTACTTTATCCACTTCCCAGCCCATCTACTGTGCAGTAGTTTACCCATATACCCATAGCTGGGATTTAAACTTGAGTCTCTTGACTTTGTGTCCAGTCTTACTTTCACAATCTCACACTGCCAAAGAAAATAACATATAGCAAGCATTCCTATGATGTTCTTTCTAGTTTCCAATTTTAGTTATAGCCAACTTTCACTTCTAGCTTGTGCATGCTTTATTATTTTGTGCATGCCAAGTTTAAGTATTAAATTCATGCCATGTGTAATGGCTGCCTTTTAAATGCTAGAATGGTTTGCCTAGAATGTTAAAAATACAATCTTTCTCCCAACCATGAAGAGATACCAAAGTACCTATGAAATTAACCAAAAGACTCATGTCTGGGCTGAAACTGCACATGGATATATCCTGGGAGATGTATTAGTTTTGAAAGGAGTTTTATAATTAGTTTCTGTTGCAACACCTATTACTTATTTACAGCTATGGAATTTTAATGAATACCTATTTCAAAATAGCCAATGGGGAAAAAAAAACCCTTAGGTATTCTAACATTACTAATCAGGTCAGTTATTTCTGTTTTGTTTGCTTTTTTTGCTACTTTTTTTTTTTGTGTTGGTCAGAACTTGGTGTCTATAGAGAGACAAATAAGCTTCTGTCTTCACGTAGATTTGTTCGCAATTCCTTTCTTTCATGTGCTCCATATTCTTGTCAGCATTGCCTCATTGTCAGACACATGAATTCGAAGACTTGAATATTTCAGGGAACCTTGGAAGCTGAAGTGATACTTCTCACTTTGCTCTCCTACAGCGCTGTCAACTTCTCTTCTTTGGGCCTTAAAATAAAAATGGATTTTTAGCAATATCTGACTCCATGAACTCAGAAACTCAGAAATAGTAATTCTTATGTCCTTTGCATTTTCTATTATCTAGGCAATATTGGTGCTCCCTTGGACAGAGAAAGGCTTGACCATTCTGATTAACTATATACATCACCAACCTGAAATATTCATTGAGATGAATAAAACATATATAACTTGTTTTAAGGGGAAAATATTTTAAACCATTCATTTTGGGAGGATAAGTTATAGCCTGTTCTAAATTCGGTTAAATTCCAATCTGTTTTGCTCTTTTTTTTTAAGGCCTTTACAGGGGTACTTCATACTTTTTGATTTTCAAGGTCCTTTAAATTGCACCAACTCATAAATTTAGGAAACTTCAAAAATCCATTTTAGTTTTCTGATTCAATATCTGTTGTGTGGTGTTCTCTAAAGCTCAGAGAACATCCTTCAAGAGTCCAAAGAGAAAGGATTTGACTAAATGTTTTTAAGTCAAATACAACTATTTCCCCTTCCCCACCAATAGCATTAATTTATTGCTTATGTTTTTGAAGGAGTCATTTATTCTTTTATACTTCTAGTATGATCAGTTTATTGGGGCGTGGGGGAGAGGGAGAATGACAGGGGTGTGTGAAAGTGTAGGAGAGATGGGAGGTGGTACTTCCTATAGTTCTGAGATCTCAAACCCTCTATAAGCTGGAAGAAAGTCTTTGAGAAGTTGGTTACCCCCATGACATTCTGGTGATGAGCCTAAGTAGTCACAAAAACTAAATATAATTTATGAGGCCATCCTATAGATTTTCTTTATAGATATTCAAATCTCTTATCCTAGTATCCAGGTTAAAAATTAATGCTCAGGAAAACAGTCACATTCTTCCTCCCCATAAATCATAGATTATGATTTATTAATATTCCACAAAGTAAATCTGCATTGAAGATGAGCAGTAAAATGGATCTGTGAAACAGGTGGGGGAGAAGATACCCTAGCCTTGGTTGGGTAAGGTGGTGAGACTGAGCACCCCATTTGCTTTTGAAAGAAAGGGTCTAGAAAAGGGACTGAAGACAGAATGACCTTGTCCCCATGGTGTGGATACCTGGGAGCCTTTTCTCCATTGATCCTAGACAAACTAGTGAGTTGGAGAGTTTAAAAAGGGAGCTGGAGATGGATGGGGATAACTGAAGGTGGTTAGAAGATAGTCCCATGCCTGCAGTGAAGGCCCTGATTAAGGGTTCTAGTTAATAATATGAATTCCAATACCAGTAATAGTAATAAAGGTAATAATAACTACTGTTTATGTATTACTTTGAGACTTGCATTACCTCATTTGATCTTCATAACAAATCAGAGTGTGCTTGGATAAGTTATTCTTTGAAGGATTCAGTTTCCTTGTCTTTTATATATAGGAATTTGTATTGCTTAGAAGGACTAAACAAATTGTAATGGAATATTACTATGCTGTAACTAATGAATATAAAGAAATCAGAGAAGCAAGAGAAGACATAAATTGACTTCAAGTGAGTAAAATAAGCAAAAGCAGAAAGCAGTCTATACAATATCTACAGCAGTGGAAAGGGAAAGAAAAAAACAAACTTCAAACTGGAATACTGTGACTAAGCTTGACCTGAAAGAAGACCAGACAAACAGTATTGAGAAGATAAGATGTACCTCCTTCTCCCCTTTGCAGAGGTGGGAGACTCTGAATGTGTAACACTGGATATACTATCATATTCAGCAGGTTTGGATATTTTTGCTGAGTTGATTTTTTTCTTTTTTTTTCTTCTAAATACTTTGTGATAAAAAATGACTCTAGATAGAGAAAAGGGGAGAGATATATTGGAAATGAAGGAGATGAAAAAACAAAAAAATATCATTTTTTTATAATGAGGGAATTTGGACTAAATAATCCCTAAGATAGGTCCCTTCCAGCTACAAAATACTATGATGCTGTAGATCTACTTACACATGATCAGTCAAAAAGCATCTAAATGAGGCAGCTGGGAGGTGAAAAAGGTAGTGTACCAAACCTGGAGTCAGAAACTACTGTTCAAATCTAGCCTGGGACCCTTGTTAGCGAGATGACCCTGGGAAGTCACTTGACCGCTCTCTGTCCCTGTTTCTTCATGTATGAAACTGGGATACTAATAGCACCTCCCTCTTAGGGTTGTTACAAGGATAAAATGGGATAATATTTGTAAAGCACTAGGTAAACCTTATAGCACCGTATAAATTCTAGTATTATTATTCTGCTAACAATAATGAATACCAAACCTAAGGCTGTCAACGCTATAAAACAGTACACACTTAAAGGTCATTGATCTTCACAACATCCCTGTGAGGCATTATAGGTATTATTTTTCCCTTTCTACAGATGGGAAAACTGCAGCTCAGAGCAGTTTTAAGAGGCTTGCCCAAAGCCAGGCAGCAAGGAAGGGTCAGAGGGAGACTTTGAATCCAGCCAGCCCCTGGGGACTCCCAGTTAAGCACTATCCCCTGTACCCCTGCTGACTCCTAGGAACGAAAGCCTGACCCAGCAGAAAAGGCACTCTCAGGTTATCAGGTTTGTTGTTTTTAGCTGAGCATGATGAGGGGTCTTTCTTCAGTTGTTGGGATTTTTTGAGCAATGGAAGTACTAATATAGATGCAAGAACCCCGAAGAAAGCCTGAAAGGAAAGAGTAGTTCTTGTACCATTCCTCATTTCTTCTGCTTTCTTTTTTTTAATTGTAATAATAGTTGAGCCAGCAGGCTGTGCTGGAACTGTGGATTAGAAATCATAATCACTGGAGAATTGGGGCACTCCTTGCAAACATAAAGGAAGAGTTAATTATATTGTCTGGCTCCAAAGCACCGGGGTCATGGGGCTTTTTCTACAGCTCATTAAAATTATAATTATTCTCATCTGTGCTCAGATGATTTAATAATAAGCCAAACCTGAAATATAACCTGAGTATACCCTTCTCCTAATAATTCCAGAAGAAAAACTCTTGCTTTCTACATACCTGTAGGTTAGGAGCAGAGGAAAAGGCTTTTGATTTCACTGGGGCCTTAGAACTTTGAGAGCTGAAAGTAACCTGAGGGATACCCAGTCAAGCCATCTCTCATTCCTCTCTGGTCTGTACGTCCTCTCCCATGCTCCTGTCTTTGTCCTGGTACTCTGCCTTCCTTTTCAGCTTCATTTTATGTGCTGTCTTCCTTCATAGAATCTAAGCCCCTAGAGGGCAGACTCAAGGAGCTTATTAATCTTTTTAAAAAAATTGTTCAATTCCTGACAGAGTACTGGCCCTGGGAAGTCCCCTCCCTCCCACAACTTTCTTTGAATTTTCCCAGATGGTCAAGTCTCTGGCATTTGTCTGAGGCATCAACCCATCCCGGTTATCCTCTCAACTGACTTTTCATTGTGTCCTGTGCCTAATTTCCCAATTCTGTTACCCCTAACCTAACCCAATCCTTCATTGTCTGTCACCTCTGGATCACCCCTGCCCCCCACCTACTTCCCACCCTTGATCCTATCTAGACATCATTCTCCTTTGGGCACATGGTCCAGATCCATCTTGCCTCCATTAAGGGGCTCAGATTTCTTAAGAATCCAGCCAATGGTTTGATTCAGTCTGGCCAATATTGTGGATTTTTAGAAGCGCACCCCCCCACCCCCGACTGGTGTTCTAATAAACCTTGTCTTTGGCTGAAAGAAGACTTGGGTCAAATTCATTGGAGGCAGAACTAGCATGTCACTATTTTGGGGTCCCAAAATCTCAACATTCCCAGTACTGAGCAGCGTAGTTGGCACATAGTAAACTTGCACCTTGGGGCCCTGTTCTCCTGGGTGCCAGTTGCTCCAGTCACCTACTGCATCTAAGACCAGCTTCTGTCATGCTTCACTCCCTGGCCATCTTCCCACCAGCTGACATGCCTTGTCACTATGGGTTCCTCCTCCTTTTTTCTCCTCCACAGGGAATGACTCAATTCTACTTTTCTGCACCAAGATGTCAGCAGTCCCAAAGAGACTCTCAGTTTTAAGAGGGAATATTTGTCCCTGTGAACTACAAATCCCATGATGCCAATCAGTTCTGAAACCCCAGTTACACTGGACCCCATGATGCTACTTTTGGAAAGGAATACCATGTATTCCTGTGTAAAGGATCTTAATGAGCTACAGGATACTGAAAATTAGAGGGTGCTGACAGTATTTGATGTCCTTTAGTAGCATAGAAACAACTGAATATACCACCGAATTAGCAAGCACAACTTGAAGGAACAGAAAGCTCCTGTTTGACAGTGTTTCCTCCTTAGCAGCTGTACCCTGGGTGAGTTCCTCCTCAGTGGGACCCTGCTGGGCTTTCCCCTTCCATCTGAATGTGTCTAACTAAAAAAGTTGAGTTAAGAGCTTGTTTCCTGCCTTTAGTCCTTGCCAAATTTTGTGCCACTTGGTCTATGCGCAGTACTTAGTAGTTATGGGCCCAAGGTAAGTGGTAGCTTCCTAAAGTCATTCTGTTGGTCTGTCACAATATATAGCGTGTGAGTAGAGGCAGGCTCATTGTTTTCATTGCCCTGTTGTTGTTGATGGTCTTTAGCCACTTAAACTCAGACTTCTAGAGAGCACAGAATTTATTTTCAATCTGACCTTCCAGTGCCTGTTACTGGGCTAGGCACCTTGTACTGTGTGTTGGATGATCCAATACTTGTTCTTATCCCTTTCTAGTCCTAGGCTGAGGCCATATATACTGCCTGAGTGACATTTAGAAAACCACAGGGCCAACACCCAGAAGAGCTGAGGATGAGGGGTTTGAATGAAGTCTGTTAGAATAAATCCTTATCATTCAGACATGTCTTTAAATTGCATTAGCCGTTGAGCAGTTCAGAATGCCTGTTTAGCTAGGTACTTTCCTTCTAAATATTTTTTTGTATTTTTCCCAACTGGGAAGTACCATAATGCAAAAGGATCTGTGTTCATGTAAACTGAGCAACAAAAACACCATACTTTTGTACTATAGTGGGAATCATTAAAATAAAGACGATAGATTGCTTTCTGGCTATTATGCTAGAAGAAACCATGATGAGGTCACACTGTTAGCTGACTTTAGACAGCACTGGCTTGCAGCATGGTGTCATGAAGACCTGGACTTCGGGAGATGTTAGGGGAACCTCCAGAAATCACAAGACTCCAGAGTTCATCTGGCAATCTGCCCATAAGTGGTGGAGTCTTTATGGTCCCTACAGGATGAAACTGTCCTGTTCCCCTCTTTTTGACTTTGATATTGGGGGGAGGACCTATTCTACAATGATCTCTATGCAGTTCCTCCCTTGACAAAAGGGAAACTGAGATTTAAATTTTTTTTCTTGGAATAGTACAGCTCTTTGGGGATTTTAATATCATGTATATGTATATAGTGAGTACATATATTCAAATACAGAAGGTGACATATATGTATATATTGAGTACATATATACACATACAGATTGTCATATATACACATATATACTACACTTCCTATTCAGGTAGCATGTTATAATCTGTAATAGAAATTTGAATTTCTTTGCTTCACAAAGTACAGGTTCCAACTATGTGACTTCCATTCTCGATAAACCTCAGTAACTCCCTATGATTCCAGGATCAGATACAAAGTCCTCTATTTGGCATTCAAAGTCCTTCATAAGCTTCCCAGACATGTATTTCCTGTCATCTTGTATCTTAGAACTCCTTCCCGCTGCCAGCACCACACACATAAACTCTTTCATCCAGTACCACTGATCTCTTTGCTGTTCTCCATCTCTGGGCTCTGGGCATTTTCTCTAGTTGTCCCCCATGCTTGCAACATTCTTCTTCCTCATCTCCTCTTTCTGACTTCCTTGAAGTTCCAACTAAAATCCCACCTTCTACAGAAAGCCATTCCCAACTACTCTTATTCTAGTATCTTCCCTCTGTTAATTATTCCCTATTTTTCCTTTATATAGCTAGGTGGCACAGTAGATAGAGTGCTGGACCTGGAGTCAGAAAAACTTGAGTTCAGAGATGACCCCAGACACTTCCTAGCTGTGTGACCTCTATTTGCCTCAGTTCCTCATCTGTAAAGTGAGCTCACATGAAGAAGGAAATGGCAAACCAGTACAGTAACTGGGCCAAGAAAACCTCATGGGGTCACACAGAGTCCCATAACTGAACAACAACAGCTTGTTTGGTTTGTTGTCTCTAGATTGTGAGTTCCTTGAAGCCAAGGATTGTTACCACAATCGTTGCACCCTGGGTGGGTTAGGTTATTTACAGTCCAAAAACTGGTTTATAACCTTTCATTGTGCAATTGTTGCGTGGCATAATTCTATTCATCATGCCACTTAAAAGGCAAACAGAGCAGTAATGTATTCACCAGTGACATGTGGATATGCATTTCTCTTGCACGTTGTGAGCCTAGGATTCTTAGTGCATGCTCATTGTCAGCATTCGATTTTAATGTATATTCATGAGTATTTCATGCATCCTAATCTTGCACCAAAGACAGTTTAGTAATAAATGATTTTTAAGCAATACCAGCACATTTTTTTTAAAAAGCTTCACATAATGGTTGTACCTCACCTTTTTGCAAAAAATTAGCATAAAATCTGTGACAATTATGTGGTGAAATACAGTATCTTTCTTTGTATCCCCAGCACTTATCACAGTACCTGGCACATAGTAGGTACTCAATAAATACTGTTGCCTGCCTAACAGGAAATTAAGGAGAAAAGAATCTTAGAGACTGAGTGAATTTTGATAAATTTACAAAATATTATGATAATGGCCTTTACATTGGAGTTCATCAGCTTGGTATAGAAACACACGCAACTGCATTCCAATATAATTGCTTTCCTTTGTAATCTTGTCTATTTTATTTTATGCATTTAAAAACATTACTCTTAGAAGGATTCCATAGGTTTCCCAAGACTGACACATACAAAAATTAAGAACCCTTGATTTAGAGTAAATAACGTAAGCCAGAACCTGGGCAGGACTAGAAAGAGGTAGAGGTTGAGGGCAGAGGAGTGGAAGAAACAGGCAACTTGGGCTGGATACTGCAGGGATCCAGGTAGGCTCCTCCGAGTTGCTCAGAGACCCAAATGATGCTGTCTGTGCATTTGTAAGACTGAAGGAAACCCCAAAACAAGGGCTGCTTGAAGTCACATTGCCCCCTAATGGCTTATGATGAGATTGTAGATTGAGTACCTAGTCCAGTCCATGGCAGTGGGAAGCCATGGACTCTGTTATGCATTTACCTCTTTTTAAACATACAGTGAACTGTAATAATGTATCACAATTACCTCTTAGATATCTCAAACTGGATGCCTTGAACTTACATATATATCCTTTTCTCTCCACTCTTACAGCTATAACTCTAGTCAGATCCTCATTATTTTGTACCTGAAAGGCTAGAATAACCTACTAACTCATTTCCCTGCTTCAGGTCTCTCCCTACCACAATCCATGCTCCATAAAGTCTCTGTGTAGGTCTGTCATATCATCCTTTCCTGTCCCCACAATGATCTCCAGCAGTTTCCTCTTCCATTCTAAATATAGAAAGTCTGCCATTTGACACTTTAAACTCTTTATACTCTGGCCTCTTCTTGCCTTTCTAGTCTTTTTGACATCATAGTCCTTTCCACACACTCAATGATCTCACTACGTTGGCCAATATGCAGTTCCTCAAACACAGCAATCTATCCCAAGCTTTGCTCTGATTGTCCTCTCTCCCTCCTCCCCTCTAGCTCCTAGCTTCCCTTGCTTCCTGCAAAATTCATCTCAAATCTCAGCTTTTGCTTTGAAGGCTTTCCCTACTGCCCTCATGTCATCCCCTTTCTGATGACCATCATCTACTTTGTATGTATCTTGTATGTACCTAGTTTTTACATATCGTTGCCCAGATTAGAATGTACACTCCTTGAGGTTAGGGACCATTTTTTTTTTTTTTTTACCTTTCCTTGTTTCCTGATAGCTTAGTACTGTGCCTGGGTGTAATGTCAGTGAGATTTATATTAATGAATAATCTTCGCCCTCCCATTAATAAGCCTCACTTGGAGCCCATTAAGGGGGGCTTGATTAGGGGAAGCTTGTTTTGTAGGAATGCCAACACCTTTCGTTAATTAATGAGGCACTGGGTCTTGAGGGTCATGCCTTCCAGCTCTGAAAAGTGTATATACATATATGTATGTAATGGTCAGACAGTTGAATCTTTCTGTTGACCTGTGATGTATGTATTGCTTATGGTCAGACAGTTAGAAGCCCAGTCTGTTGGTCTTTATTTCTCTGCTTGTATTTGCTCTGGTGGTATATGTGATTTAAAAAGATTGTTTTTGTTTTTTGAGTTTTTTTGGAAGTAAAATAAATAATTTTTATTACATTAAATTAAAAAGCTTTTGCACAAATTCAGTGCTATTATCAGCCATACAATGATCCAAGACAATTCCAAGGAACTTAGAAAGAAAGAAGAAAACTGGGGGATTTTTTTCACAGCAAGTTTCTCTGATAAGAGCCTCATTTCTCAAATATATAGAGAACTGTGTCAAATCTACAAAAATGAGTCATTCCCCAATTCCTTCTGTGTATGTTGGGTGCTTGCTGCTGTGCTGGGATATAGTAAGCTCTCCTCATCAGAAAGGAAGGGAGGAGATATCTGTTCACCAAGAAAGTAACCTTCTATAGTCTTCTGTGTATGCTGGGTGCTTGCTGCTATGCTGGGATATAGTAAGCTCTCGATAAATGCTTGTTGATTGATTGCATGAATGATCATAGCACTGTAGATTTAGCCCTGAAAGGAATTCCAGAAGTCATCCAGTTCAAATTCCTCATTTAATAGATGAGGAAACTGAGAAATTATTTTGCCCAAGGTCACACAGGGAGTAAATGGCAGAGTTTGACTCTGACTCCAGATTTAGAAATCTCACCTTTGAACCACACTACCTCTCAAACATAAATTCATTAGCAAAGAATGTTTTTAATCCATTGATCTTTGGTTCCTAGGTCCAGAAACTCTCACAGACATATATATAGTAGCTGTGAAAACACATTGGCACGGAGGCATTTTTGTTCAGTCATTTTCAATCATGTCCCATTCTTTGTGACCTCATTTGGGGCTTTTCCTGGTAAAAATACTGGAGAGGTTTGCCATTTCCTTCTCCATCTCATTTTCCCGATGAAGAAACTGAGGCCAACAGGGTTAAGTGATTTGCCCAGGATCACCCAGCTAATAAGTGTCTGAGGCTGGATTTGAACTCGTGACTTTGGGCCTGATACACTATCCATTGTACCACCTAGTTGCTGTATGACTTAAGGACAGCAAAGTATAATTTAAGTATAACTTAAGCAAAGTATGATTTAAAATTTAAATTATAAAGTAAAATTTTAAATTGAAGCAGAATATTTAAAATTTAGTTGCTTCATAGAAATATAATTATAGAGCTGGGAGGGACTTTTGAGGCTATCAAATCTATCTTACAGATAATAATACTAAAGTACAGAGATATTATCAAGGGAGTCACCCTGCTTGTCAGTGGCTGAGTCAAGAATTGATTTCAGTTCTTCTTCATTTGAAGTCCAGGTCTGTACTGCCTCAGTGGGTCTAAGTGGATCTTCTTCCTGCTTCTAATACTGACTAGCTATGTGACAAAAGGCAAATCATTTGACTACTTTGAGTTTCAGTTTTCTAACAAGTAAAATGGGGACAATATAGACCTACCTCATAGGGTTGTAAGCAAGGCCTCCTGAGATAATGTTGGTAAAATGCCTTGTAAGCTTTTAGTGAAGAATGACAGTCCAAGACCACACTGAAGCAAGTCCCCAGGGACTGGGACACATGCTTTTGGATTTACCAGCTCCCCATCATTCCATATGGGGAGCTTTCTCCTTCCAAGTTGGAAGCAATTTGACTTGCCCTGATTTTGTTTTCTAATTGGTAATATAATGTTACCCCCTGCAGTACGGAACTGAAAAGACCCAGGCTGTTTCTGCTTTAATGTGTATTTTTTTTTTTAAATTGTGCTTTGCAAAGCTCACTTGCCCCAGAATGCACTGCAGGGAGAAGTTCTCTTGGCCATGAAAGCAAGTTATCTTATCTTCTTTAACTGCAGTCTGGCTCACTGGACTTTAAGAAAGCAGTGACTTTGAAAATGATCACTTAACAGGCTATGATACACCAGCAGAGGGAGCTCAGAAACCACCTAAGATTTGAAAACTGAATTTTCTTTCTGGGTCCGTGAAAAATACATGTAGTTCATCATGGTGTCTCTAAAATGTGTTTTCTTTATATAGCCTCTCTCTTTTAAAAAACAACATTTTTATATTTTAACTTTTACATTTAATTGATTTTATTTCTATTTATGCCTATATTATATTTAATTCCTATTTAATGTTCATATTTATATTTTATTTTTGTATACGTTTATAATTTCCTTCCATCCACACTGAACAACTTACATGTATAGTCTAGCAAAGTACACCCCCACTTTGGTCCTACCCCCAAATGGATGTCTTTCTCCATTTTAAGTCCATCGCCTCTCTGGCAAGAGGTGAATGGTATGTTAATCGTATGGATCCATGGTTTGTCAAGGGGTTGATCTGACTTCAAAAGTCTTTCAAAGTTGTTTTTTCTCTATAATGTTGTCCTTGTATAAATTATTCTAGTTCTTCTCACTTCACTGTTCAAGTACATAGAGATCTTCCCAATTTTAAACAGTCCATTTCATTATTTCTTATGGCACAATTATATGCCATTAAATTCACATGCCATAACTTGTTTAGATATTGCCCCTTAGGTTTCCAATTTTTGGCTACTATGAAAAGAGATGCTCTAAATATATTTGCTTATAGAGGCCTTTCCCTTCATTCTTAGATCTTTTTGGCAGTGGTATAGCTGCATCAAAGGGTGTAATAATAACAGGGGGCATTTATGTAGTGTTTTAAGTTTTCAGATAGTCTCTTTACCAATATAGTCCCATTTGATGCTCTCAATAACCCTGGGATATAGATACTGTTGTTCCCACTTACAGATGCGGATAACTGAGACTGAGAACAGAGTCACACAGATAGTGTCTCAAGTCCTCCTGACTTTAGTAATTTAGAAACTTTGCAAATATAGCTCCAAATGGCTTTCCATAATGGCTAGGCCACCTACCCCAGCATGCCTGCTTTTCCTTATTCTCTCCAATATTTGTCCTTTTTTTCTTGAACTCTATTGTATTTTGTCAGCACCAGGGTACCTCCTCCCTTCCTTTATCCTCTTCTGCCTGATGACCAGCCAAATTCAGTTTTAGAGGAGGGGCCAAATAATGCGTAGAATGATAGATTTAGAGTTGGAAGGAATCTTAGAGATCATTTAATTCAACATCTCCCTTCATTTTAGAGATGAGGAAGTTAAGGGGTTAAGTGACTTAGCCAAAGCAGTAAATGGCAGAGCCAGGATTCTGAGCCAGAGGAGTCTTCTGGCTCCATCCTTGGAGCTCTGTCCACTGTACCAGGTTACACCTTGTGTTGCTTTTCAAATACTCTTGTGAATTTCTACTACTATGGGTATGCCAGAACAAATTCCTGGCTTTTTGTGTAGCCTCTTTTTGGAATCAACGAATGGGGCTTCTGAGAGACTTCAGAGCACTAGTGCACTGGAAAGAGAATGAAATTCTCCTTTGGATTCCTCATAACAAAATGAAACTGGTTCTATTAACTCTTCTGTGGGACAGGGCTGGGAAAAGAATCATGACTGGCCTTCCATGATATAGGGTCTGACTTGAGGCTGTGTTGGAATGCTGACCCCTTTCCCAGTCCCTCAATAACACAGCTGAAGATCTTCAGAGAAGGCAGAACAAGCATTCCAAGGCTATCCACCATGGTAAGATCTTCCAAGTCACAGCACCCAACTATTGATCTCTCTGCCACATTTATGACAACAGAGAAATATTTTGGCAGTGAACTACTCCTCAAAATAGTATAAAGACCAAACTGAGCAGACAGACTCAGTGAAATGAACTGCCAGCAGCCCTAAATGCTCAGCCTTGGTCCCATGAAGTTCATCTTCTACTGGGAGTCAGCATGGTGTAGTAGACAGAGTGATGGATTTGCATTTGGAAAGACCTGAGTTCAGATTCCACCTTTCACACTTAGAAGCTGCCTGACTATGGACAAATCTCTTAACATCACTGAACCTTAGCTTTCTCTTCTGTAAAATATGAGTAATGAATGGATAATAGAACAGAAGTTCTTAACCTGGGGGCCTTGGACCATCAAAGGATCTATTGGTAGATTTCAGGGAGGGTCTGTGGACTTGAATGAGGAAAATAATTTTTTTTTGCTAATCTCTAATTGACATTTAGCTTTTTCTCTAATTACAAATTTAAAAAATAAACCCAAGCAGAACATGATTATGAGAAGGCTCTATAGGCTTCACCAGGGACTACTAAGGGACCATGACATAAAAGCACTCTGTAGAAAAATAGCTCTATACAATGTGTATGGAACCTATATTATAGAGTTGTTGTAAGGCCCAAATGAGATTATGTAAAGCACTTTGTAAAACTTTAAGTGCTATATGAATGTCAATTATTATAATTAGTTCTTCTGAGTTTATTTCTTGCTAATTTTCTTTTAGGGGGGAGAAGTAGAGAGAAGAGAAGGAAAAGAGAACAATTGTATACACATGCTAATTCTAAATAAGGAAAATGTGGATGATTTTCACATGTAGCCCTGGGAATTTCCCTTTCTCCAGAATTCTCTTGGACTATGAGGGAATCTCCTGGGCAGCTAGATGGCGCCATAATGCATAGAGCTCTGGACCTGGAGTCAGGAAGACTCATTTTTCTGAGTTGAAATTTGACCTCAGACAGTTAAAGTTGTGTGACCCTAGGCAAGTCACTTTACCAGGGCTGGGTAACCTTGGCCCTTTAGGTCCTCAAGTGTGGCCCTTTGAATCCAAACTTCACAGAACAAATCTCTTGGGCTAGGGGTGGTTTTGAGGCTGTAGGTTCCCCACCCCTGTGACTCCACCCTGTCTGCCTCAGTTTCTCATCTGTAAAATGGGCTGGAGAAGGAAATGGTAAACCATTCCAGGACCTTTGCCAAGAAAACCTCAAATAGGGTCATAAAGAGTTGGACACACCTGAAGAATGACTGAACTATGAGAGAAGCATGCTTTTCTCGTTTTGAACAAAATAAATACATGTCCCTCTGTGATTTTTGTCAGTAGCCTTCCAGGATTGGTTAACTTTCTAGGATCATAGCTTTTGAGATGGAAGGGAACATAATCTAGATCAGCTGCCTCATTTTTCAGATAAGAAAACTGAGGCCCGCCAATATTCAGTGACAGGATCCTAGATTGAGAAGTCAGGAGTCATTTAGTTCAATTATCTCATTTTATAGAGGGGGAAACTGAGGTCCATGTAGGCAGAGTGACTTGCCAAGGTCCCATAGGTAGTAAGTGGCAGAACTCGGATGAGAACCTGCATCCTCTGGGTCCGGATCCCTCATTCTTTGCCCCTGCACCAAGGGAACTAGGCAGATAGCAGACAATAAGACCAGGTCTCAAAACCTGCCCCTCAGACTCCAGAAACAGTACTGCCTTTTCTCTTGTACGTCATTACCTTTGACTTCCTAACCACAGACCAAGTAGAGCTTCAAGTAAATTACAAGAACAAAATTTTAGAAAAGCTGGTGGATTTCCTCTTACGAAAGGTGACAGGCATAAATATGTTTTGGAGGCAGACATGCCATTGAATGCTCTTGATTCCTTAGCCCAGTTAAATAGATGGTGGGAACTTTATGAGATATTTCCCTTTCTTTCAGTCCCTTGCTATGTAGGGAAAGGGGGAAAGCTTTGAGTTAGGTTGAAATTATTTCATGGAAACTTCCTGAAACAACCAAAGGAAAAAAACACCAGACAAGAAATGCAATAAGCCCATGGAGCTGGGTGGGGGTGGATGAGTGGGAATAAAGGTTTATGGAGTTCAAGTAAGTTAAAGCCAAATGTTGGGGGCCTGAGCAAATGGAGTTAGTGGTAACAAAGATGTCTGTAAATGGGGACACAAGCCAAGGGCAAAAATTCATGTTGCCTATTTTAAAAGGGTTTTATTAATAAGAAAAAAAAAAACCTGGGAAAATGTAACCCTATCTGATTAAAAAATCAGGCCTCCCTTGCTACTGTCTTAGCAATTTGGTAATAAATTAAGGCATAAAAATGCATAAATTATATATGTATTTTTTCTTATAAAAATCACATTTAGATTCACTAGCAATCATAGGAGTTGCAAAGAGTGCCAGATGCTGCTGACCCCAATTATATGTTAAACTTCCTGAGGTGACCATGAAAACTACTAAGTCTGGGTCAGCTTTGGGAGTTCTGCAAGTAGGAGTGCCCTCTGTTGAAGTAGATCTCAACCAGAGTTTGACTTAAAAATCCTGCCTGAGACATACATAAATTCTGACTTGCCCAGGGTCACTTAGATAACAAGGGTCTGAGGCTGGATCTTTCAGGCTTAAAAGCTAGCACTTTATCCACTACACCATTTTGGGAGGGTAGGATGAAAAACTGGAAGGTGGGATGAATGGAGGGAAAATAGTAGTGAAGGAAGGGAGGTAGGGAGGAATGGAGGGAGACAGGTAGGGAGGGAAAAAGGAAGAGAAGAGGGAAGTGAGAGGGAAGAAGGAAGGAAGAGAGAAAGAAAGAAGTGGAAAAAATGAGGAATGAATGGAAGGAGGGAGGGAAGGAAGAAAGGGGGTGAGAAAGAAAGAAGGAAAGACAGAAGGAAGGAAAGGAGAGAGGAGGGGAGGAAGGGAAGGAGGGAGGGAGGAAGAAAGAAATGGAGGAAGGAAGGAAATCAACTTTCTAGTTTGCAGCATCCTTGCCTGCAGAGCTGTTGCCATAGGACATGATTCCCACCTGTGGGAATGTTGCTGGGAATCTCTGGCTCAGGTAGACAGTGACTGTGGCCCCTCAGACTTGGAGAAAATTGGAGGCAAAAGCTACTGTGTTTTCACAATGACATCTATCCTGATACTCAGCATCCCTGACTTCAGATCTCTGGCTAAGATATTATTGGTGAAACCAGTGTGAGAATGAGATTTACTCAGTGGTATCATAGAAATAACCTCCACCAGGCATTTTTTATGCAGATGTAGGATGTGGAAATCCAGAAGATATGGGGAAGAGAGAGGGTGAAGGTGATACTAAAACCTCGGCCAACAAATGAGGAAATAGATGGGTGAAATAGGTTTTTAAATATGCTCTAATGAGTGTGACACTCAGTCTACCATAGACTTAACTAAAGGTCAGAGAAGGCCATGTCTTCTTGGGCTGGTACCTTGCACTGTTATTTTCTCACTCTAATAGGAAGAGGGTAGCCTAGTTGGCATCTTTGGCATAGACTAGCTGAGTTAGAGCATTGCTTCCAGATGGCTTCAGCTGAAAGAAGGCACTTGGATGTGCTGATTTGCTTTACAATTCTTTAGCTCATTTCTTGGGCCTAAAATATGAATGAATCAATGAAAAAACATTTATAAAGTTCGGCACAGTCCGAAGCACTGGAAATAAAAATCAAGCAATCCAAACAATCTCTGCTCCATGGAACTTATGTTCTTATAAGAGAAGCCAACATGGAGAGGAGAGTGGTGGCCTAGGAAGAGAGTTCTGGACAGGGAAATTAGAGGAAATGGTGATTGAAGACATGAGACAGATGACTGAAACGTCAAGGCTGAGAATGGTAATGTTGATTTGACCACTCATTTGCAGCTAGACTCAGAAAGCAAAGGAGGGTGAGGAGAGGTTTCTCATTCATCAGCTTAGAACAGAGATGGTAAGAAAGTGGTGTGTGACCTGAGACTAGACAAGATGAGGCAACTCTTCTCCAGCCCCAGGATCCCTAGGGCAGGAGCTTGATCTGGGTGAGAGGTGGAGCCTGGTGAGTGGGCAGCTTGGTTCTTGTCCTTAGTGAACCTCATGTTTATCCTTTCTGCCTTGAATTATTGTCTTTCATAAATGAAGATGGCCCTATTGAGCCATAGTTTGTAGCGCTTGACAAAACATCTATTTTTCCACAGGTGAAGTGTTGACCTGAGGCATCATTTATACTGATTGAGTTTCCTCTGTGGAGGGAGGGAGAGAGGGAGGGAGGAAGGGAGAGAGGGAGGGAGGGAGGGAGAGAAAGAGGGAGGGAGAGAGAGAGAGAGAGAGAGAGAGAGAGAGAGAGAGAGAGAGAGAGAGAGAGAGAGAGAGAGAGAGAGAGAGAGAGAGACATGTATATATGTGAGTGTGTGTATGAGTGTAACTTTTGTGAAATGACTAGTTGGGGATGGGGCTGGTTTGTGGCCATAAAAACATTTTTTCCCCCTGTGAAAACTGAGCTCATTCCATTTCTCCGCAAACTTGCTCCTCCCTCTGACTTCAGTGTTTCTGCCCTTAGCATCATCATCTACCCAGGCTCAGGGAACTGAGACCTTGTGGTTTATCTGTGACTCTGCTCCCTCCCTCACCTCCTATATCTAAGCAGTTACTCATTCCTGTTGACACCATGCCAGCCTTCTCTTCCCCATCCATCCCTTTTTGTCCGATTCTTGCTGCTTCCACTGTAGTATAATGCCCCCAACCTGGTACCTGGACTACTCCCACTGCCTCCTGATGGGTCTTCCCACTCCCACCCTCTTCCCTCCTCAATCTGTCCTTTACAAAATGGCAAAATCTCCAAGTTTAGATTAGAAAGGGCTTTAGAGACCATCCAGTCCAACCCATACCTGATCAAGAATTTCCCCTAAAACTTTTCCACTAAGCAATCAAGCAGCCAGGCTTTGCTTGAAGACTTCCATGGAAGGGGGCCTCCCCTCTCCCCAAAGCACCCCTTTCCATTTGGGGTTAGTTCTCCCTGTTAGGAAGTTTGGGTCAGGCCTCATTTACCCCTTGCAACTCTCACTTACTGACTTTAGTTCTGTCTCCAGAGTCAAAAGAGAACAAGTCTAATCTCTTTTGATATCACAGCCCTTCATTTGCTTGAAGACCATATTCCCAGCTGGTTTTCCTCCCATGAGTCGTCTCTTCCTCAAGCCAAACTCCCCAGTTCTTTCACCTATGCTCATATGGCTTGCGCCTTAGGGCCTTTGCCATCTTGGTGTTCACCTCTAGATTCTTTCTGGATTATTAATAACCTCCCCATTACTGTACACAACTTCAGATGCTGTATGATCAAGGTAGAAGACAGCAAGCCTTTTAACTATTGCTTGTTAATTATTAACTATTGATCATCATATCATTCCTCTCTTCAAAATCTTTTAGTGACATTTTATTATCCATTGAATAAAGTTCAAACTCCTTTCCTTGGCCTTCCTGGTCCTCCCCAGTGTGGTATAGTGAACAGAACACAGGATTTGGAGTCAGAAGAGTTGAGTTCAAATCCTGCATCTACCATCTAACCATTTTCCATCAACTGCTCTGCTTAGCTTGAACTCTGTGGAATAGCTCCCCTCCATAAGATGATCACCTGAAATCTCATCACCATGAAGAATGACTCAGGTTTCTCAACTCTCCTGAAGCTGCTTCTCTCTAATTGCAGGGCTGGAGGGCAGAGCACTAAACTCCTCTCAGAGCCTTCCTTTATAGAGAATTCTGGCTCGGGATCTTTCTGGTAGCTCCAATTCCCATCAGCTTCTCTGCTTGACTCTCCCACCCACCCCTTTTCAGTTTTATTTGTTATCTTTCCCTATTGGATTGTAAGCTGATTGAGGGCAGGGACTGTCTCTTTTTCTTATTTGTCTCCCTAACGCTTAGCGCAATGCATGGCACATAGTAGGTGCTTGGTAAACGTTTGTTGAATTTTTAAAATTACATGTTTGATTTTGGACAAACCATTTAAGCTTTCTAGATCTTCGGTTCCTTTTCTACAAGTTATGCTAGTTGGCTTCTAAAGTCCCTCTTACTCCAAATTGGACCTTCTCAAACTAATTTGACCTACTGCCCAATTTTAAAAAATTACTCAGTGTTCCCCCCACCCCGGAAATCTACTTTCTTTAATCCTCTAATTTTTTAAAAAAATCTTCATCACTTTGAAAAAATATAATTTTTTTTAAAAAGTCATCTTAAGTTTAATAATTTACTGCAAATTTGTTGTTTTTTTCCTGCATTGAAATTTTGATGATGCAATATTGCATCATGTAACTGCATAGAATCATATTATAAACAAGTCATTACAAGCACATATTCCTGACGATGCGTGCTGGACTTCCTAACAATGTGTGACATACTTGCCTGCCAACACTTGCTTATTAAGACCAGTTGACAGACTGACCACTGATAGGTTATAATTTGCATTTTGTGTATTTATTTGGAAAACAATATAATCACTATGACTTTAACTCTGTTACACAACAGATGAAACATACATGAAGGTTTTTAACTTTTTCTTCTTTTCTTTTCTCATGCTTCCACCACTCCCTTGTTTTTATTCCAACCCCCTCTGTCCCCCCCTCCCCCTCCCTGCAATGGCACCCAAAGCTACCACTGTGCCCCTGGACCATTCCTATGCAAATGTATCATTCTACCATCCTATGATTTTGTGACCACACTATATTCCATGTACTCAGTGCTCCAAGAAGCATAGACTCTTTGCCATCCTTTGTCCTTTCCTGCCTGCAAACCTTTGTTTATTCTGTTTTTCACTCTGGAATGTCTTCCCTTCTGTTTCTGCTTGTTGAATTCCTACCTATCCTTTAATACCTACCCAAATTAAATAATTAAATTTATTTAATAATTTAATTTAACTTTAATATCCTACCCAAATATCTCTTCTTTCTAGGAAATCCTAATCATTCTAACCAGGAATGACCTTTTCTCCCTTGGATAAGCAAATATACTTTTTTTTTTTTGACTCAGACTTATAATTTCATCAGGGAAGGGAACTCCCAGTGTGAAAGCCCCTATTAACCCTTCACCAAGATAGAGATTGTCTACTTATCTGTAATTTACAGTCTTAAAGAGTTACCAGGTACAGTGACAGAGTAGTGACTTGTCCATATGGTCATTCAACACACTCTGTGTGCCAGAGGTAAAATCTGAATTCAGGTCCTCCTAAGTCCAAAGTCAGACTTCTATCCACTGTGATACACTGTGAATGTATGATGTATTATTTTGTGTTATGATTACTCAAATATACATTATCTCTCTAAGCCTCATATGGGCAGCAGCCACGTATTAACTAAACTTTGTTATTCCCTGATGTGTCACATAGCACTCTTTATATGGTAAGTGCTTAATAAGTGGTGTTTCATTGAATTGAATCTGTGAGCTAGCTGAACCACATGGAGATTGACCCTATAACTTTTATTGGTACCATGCTGATTACATTCTCATTTTACCAAGGTTATTGTGAATTTTTAATCTTACACATCTCAGAGCTTTCTTTTCCTTCTTTTCTCTGGACTATATTTCAACTGAAAATTTAATGAGTTATCCTTCCCATTTCTGTTGTCCAGGTCATTGATAAAAATGTTAAATAACCATGGAGCCAAAGATGGATTTTTAGAAGGTTCAGTACTCCTTGGGGCAGTTTAAACTTTCAGTACAAGGATATATGTTCCAAATTATATCCTACTCTAAGAAAATAAGGTTTGCCCTTCACCCACAAGTTAATAAATTGTTCAGGATACCTTTCCACATGGTCCCATAACTACTCTGAAGCAGGATAATTCCAGATTTGATTAGATTAATCAATCAATCAGCAAGCACTTACAGAACATCTAATATGAACCAAGCACTGTGTTCAGTGGTCAGACTACAAATTCCAAGAATAAAAAGCCCCTACTTAAGTGGAGCAGAGGAGTCATTGAGGACCTATATCAACTAATCAAATAAAGATGTATTTAGTAATTGCTTACTATATGCCAAGGATTTACATTCTAAGAAAGGAGCAATTTTACATATATATATGTATATATATAAATATACATATACACATACACACACACATATATATATACATATACATATACACACATATATGCATGTACATATATATGCATAACACATATAAATCTATAAAGAGAGAATAAATAAAAATACAAATATCTACAACAACCAAATATTTTCCAAAAGGCTTAATGTAGTTCTAAATTTTGAGGATGCTTTGTGGAAGGAATATAAGGAGATCAATACAAGATATTTAGGAGTACAGACTATGAGCAATTTTGGGGTGATCAGTAAAGGTTTCCATTGGAAGATGGTACCTGAACTAAGTCTTAAAAGAAGAGAGGAACTCCATTAGGTGCAAATGAAGAGGAAGTACATTGCAAACATAGTCAAAAGGCAGATCAGACACTCCAAGGCAGAGGCTCTTAATCTGGAGTATGTGATTTTAAAAATATTTTAACAACTGTATATTGATATGTTTGATTCTCTTTGTAATCCTCTATATTTTACTTATTTAAATACATTATATTTACTTTACATTTCAAAACATTATTCTGAGAGGCTTCACCAGACTGCCAAAGAGATCCATCATGCAAAAGAGTTAAGAAACCCTGCTAAGCATTTGTAGTAAGTGAATGGAGCACCAACCCGAAGTCAGGAGTACCGGACTTCAAATCTGGCCTCATACACTTGTTAGCTGTGTAGCCCTGGGCAAATCCCTTAACTTAGATTGGCCCCCCCCCCCAAAAAAAAACCCCAGTCACATATTTGTGGTTCCATATAATGGATAGAGGCTAGACCTAAGAATCAGAAAGAACTGAAATCACATCCTACCACTGACACTTACTAGTTGTGTGCCCCTGGTGAAGTCCCTGAGCCACTCTGTTCTATAAAATGGGGACAATCAGGTTCCTAGTACCTGTCTCTCAGGGTTAGTGTGAGGATCAGAGGAGATGAGGTAGGTGGACATGCTTGCCGTACACTGCCCATGGCTATCTAAATGTCAGTTTTTTTCTTATTACCAGAGATGTCAGCCCTGCTCGGGTGAGGCTCCTTTGACAGTTTAAAAAGGCATAGATGCCCCGATATTATCCTTGCTGCCTTGCAGATGGGATGCTTCACTAGTAAACTCTTGCTGTCTGAGAAATCCGCTTACCAGAATCATTATTAAGCTCTCCTTTCTGTGGCTATTTCCTAATCTCTATTATCAAAAATTACAGGCATTGCTTTGGGCAGATAAATCCCAAAGCAGGCTATAACTTCTGATAGGGAGCCAGCATTCACTACCTTATCAACTCTCACAGTGGATAACTTCTTCCTAAGAGTGGAAATTACTGAGTCAGGGAAATACAGAAAAGTTTACAGAGTAACAGGCTAAATTCCTGCTTGCTGAGCAGCACAAACCAACTCAACCCAAGCTGAGCTGCATGCCTGCTAAGCAGGCCCTCTTCATTGCCACCTTTCAGAATTCTTGTCTTCAGTCAAGGATCAACTCACACGTCATTTCCTACTACACTCTACGCCTTCTCAGTTTTCCCTGTACTGTTCTTAATTCTGGGTACAGCTTGCTGGTGCAGTGGAGAGAGTGCTGGGCCTGGAGTAAGGCAGGCTGATCTTCCTGAGTTCAAATATGACCTCAGACTAGCTGTGTAACCCTGAGCAAGTGACTTCATCCTGTTTGCCTTAGTTTCTCATCTGTAAAATGAGCTGGAGAAGAAAATGGTAAACCACTCTAGTATCCTTAGCAAGAAACCCCCGGACCTCCAGGAAACAGAGTCATGAAGAGTTGGACACAAGTGAAACAACTCAATGACAACAAAATTCTTAATTGTGACTATTTCATACTCACACATACCCCAGTAGAATATATAATACACTTGATAAGGGCAGAGACTATTTCTACAGTCATCCCTAGGACCTAACATAGTGCCTGACATAGATACTTAAAAAACATTTGTTGAAATGAATTAAATCATCACCAGTTTATGTCATGAGGTGATTTTCAGGGTGAAAAACACTCCTCTTTATTTGATATTCTGCTCTATGAAAGATATGGAAGGGGAAGAGATTTCTTTTTATGAAGATGCCTACCTAGATGTGTACATAACTTTCTGATCTTTTCTTGAATGTAGGTGGTGCCCAGGACAGGCAGGAAGACACTGAGTACTTGAAAGGAGAGGGCCCTTCTTTACAGTTTTATCTGGGGCACGTTCTGGTTATGCCATCATAGTTTCAAGACTGGGAAGGGGTGACATACAAATGATCCACATGTAAGCTTATGGGCTAGCTCAGAGTTGGGGCTAGTTGGCTTAGAAGAGCTCACAAGCAAGAAGCAGTATGGTGTGGGGAAAGGGGACTGATTCTGATGGCAGAGACTGTTCAAATCCCACCTTCGCTACTTACTTTTCTTGTGAACTTGGACAGACATCCCTGAGACTCAGTTTTCTCTTCTGTAAAGTGAACTTTTGCGCTATTTGACCTCCCTTCCTGGTTTTGAGCTTTGCCATCCTATAACTCACAATATGCATTCCCAGGGAGTCACATTAGATAGCAAATCCTTGGTTTTCAGCTGCTTGTAGTTTTCACAAGTAAGGATCATTTTTATCCAGATGGTTCTCCATAAGAGTTCTTCTCTAATCTCATTATCCTGTGGAGGTGACTCTAGGTCCTCAAAGATCCTGCCAAGTCCTTTGGACTGATTGTGTTTGAAGATCCCACTGAGCTAATTTTAGAAAGGTACATTATTAACCAGTTGGCCAATAGTTGATATTTCTCTGGTAATGGGAATGCTTCAATGAAAGCCCGGTCTTGAGGAGCATGAGCACTGTACTCTGCCTGATGCCATTTCCCCAGCTGGATGTTTGGTGAACCTTCTTCCAGGAATGCATAATGGGGGATCTTGATCTCTGCTTTGGAGCATACCCAGATCTACAATCATTTTCTATCTGCTTACTATGTGGCAAAGAAGGGCCTTCTGATTGGCTGCTGAGCCAGAACTGAGTGGGCATAGAAAACGTCCCAGGGACTTTGCTTTACTCTTGTTTGCTTGGCAAGGACTGTTTTGATGCAGGGATGTAGAGAGTGCTAGAGCCAGTACCAACGATTTACTGTCCTCATCTAGATCTACACAATGGTGCCTCTGTTCTTTCCCTCTTTGAATTCATTCTTTCCTACTCTTAGATGAAGAAATATCGGGGCTGGCTGTGATCTTATGAGCTTTGAAAGTTCAGAAGACTGAGGGAACAGAGGTCCATGAACTGGGGTCCACATCAGAGTTTTCCAGCAGCTGAGCTTGATGAGATGATAGTGCAGTTCTGAGGAGCCCGTGACCTGAAGGGGCTGTGAGTGCCATGTCCTGTAGTAAGGGAGAGACTTGGCCAGCCCCTAGGCTGCATTTACAAGTGATTCAGTTCAGAGAATGCCTGGCCACAACCGCTTCAAGTCTGAGACCTCCATTCCCAGGGACTGCAGTGATTTTGGAGAGGACACCCCCTTTCATTAATGGGAAATGCTTTGGAACTTCTGATCTTGCCATATCTTCTTAGCATATCCCTTTGTACAAGTCAATTGATATTAGCCAGTTAAATTAAGAGTGGGGTGCTAAAAGCTAGATCAATTGATAGTATAGGGAAGATAGTTACTGCTACTGGCAATTGATATAGTGAACACACCAGAATGGAGGCTCAAGCCAGTAGTACCTGATGAAGCTCACTGCCTCTTTGGGATATCCATAGTTCCCTGAGAGGGAAATGTAGCCAGCTGCCCTCTGGGATCCAACTTGTTACTGTAAGTGGGAGTTAGGAGTAAGATCCCAAGAGTCTAAAAAGGTCAATAATGATAACTCAAGAAAGAAATAAAAGATACAAGAAGGCCCTCAGTCCTGTGCAGCCACCTTCTTCTGTAGCTATGTTGGGGCAGTTGCTCCTTCTTTATTTTTAAATAGGACCAGTGACATCATAAGGTGATGTCTTGACTTAAGTGAAGTATTAGATTTAATTAGAATTAGATTTAAGTGAGGTAGAATGGTAGATGAGCAGGGCAAGCAATCTACAAATATTAATTTGCTTGTTATTATGACAGGTCTACTCTCTATCCAACCACCAGCAAGTTGGTGTACATGCTCAGAGGAAAGCTGCCACCATATTGGTAGATCCTTTATGCAAGATGTATAAACTTATAGGAATATACAAGGATCTGATGGCACAGGATGACAAGGAGTAGGTGGCTGCCATCTACCCCACTGGGGAAGTATTCATCCTGATGAGATCACAAACTCATCTAAAAATCAAAATATTTACAAGACCAATAATCACAGTCATTCTTTGATTGGTTCCATGGTAGGAAATAAAATCTGTATTTCAGGAGGGAGGCAAAGTATTTTATTTTATTTTATTTTTTTTAACCCCATTTATTCAGGTCTTTATTTTTTTTTATTTAACTTTTAACATTTATTTCCACAAAATTTTGGGTTACAAATTTTCTCCCCTTTTATCCCCTCCCCCCCCAAACCCAAGCATTCTAATTGCCCCTGTGACCAATCTGCTCTCTCTTCTATCCTCCCTCTCTGCCCTTGTCTCCGTCTTCTCTTTTGTCCTGTAGGGCCAGATAGCTTTCTTTACCCCTTAACCTGTATTTCTTATTTCCTAGTGGTAAGAACATTACAGTTGATCCTAACACTTTGAGTTCCAACTTCTTTAGCTCCCTCCCTCTCCACCCCTTCCCTTTGGAAGACAAGCAATTCAATATAGGCCAAATCTGTGTAGTTTTGCAAATGATTTCCATACTAGTTGTGTTGTATAGGACTAACTATATTTCCCTCCATCCTATCCTGTCCCCCATTACTTCTATTCTCTTATGATCCTTTCCCTCCCCATGAGTGTCGACCTCGGATTGCATTCTCTTCCCCATGCCCTCCCCTCTATCCTCCCCCCCACCCTGCTTGTGCCCTTGTCCCCCACTCTCCTGTATTGTGAGATAGGTTTTCCTATCAAAATGAGTGTGCATTTTGTTCTTTCCTTTAGTGGAATGTGATGAGAGTAGACCTCATGTTTTTTTCTCGCCTCCCCTCTTTATCCCTCCACTAATAAGTCTTTTGCTTGCCTCTTTTATGAGAGATAATTTGCCCCATTCAATTTCTCCCTTTCTCCTCCCAATATTTCTCTCTCACTGCTTGATTTCATTTTTTTTAAGATATGATCCCATCCTCTTCAATTCACTCTGTGCACTCTGTCTCTATGTATGTGTGCGTGTGTGCATGTGTGTGTGTGTACTCCCACCCAGTAGCCAGATACTGAAATGTTTCAAGAGTTACAAATATTGTCTTTCCATGTAGGAATGTAAACAGTTCAACTTTAGTAAGTCCCTTATGACTTCTCTTTGCTGTTCACCTTTTCATGGTTCTCTTCATTCTTGTGTTTGAAAGTCAAATTTTCTTTTCAGCTCTGGTCTTTTCATCAAGAAAATTTGAAAATCCTCTATTTCATTGAAGACCATTTTTTCTCCTGAAGTATTATACTCAGTTTTGCTGGGTAGGTGATTCTTGGTTTTAGTCCTAGTTCCTTTGACTTCTGGAATATCCTATTCCATTCCCTTCAATCCCTTAATGTAGAGGGTGCTAGATCTTGTGTTATCCTGATTGTATTTCCACAATACTTGAATTGTTTCTTTCTAGCTGCTTGCAATATTTTCTCTTTCACCTGGGAATTCTGGAATTTGGCCACAATGTTCCTAGGAGTTTCTCTTTTTGGATCTCTTTCATGCGGTGTTCTGTGGATTCCTTGAATATTTATTTTGCCCTCTGGTTCTAGAATCTCAGGGCAGTTTTCCTTGATAATTTCATGAAAGATGATGTCTAGGCTCTTCTTTTGATCATGGTTTTCAGGTAGTCCCAGAATTTTTACATTGTGTCTCCTGAATCTATTTTCCAGGTCAGTTGTTTTTCCAATAAGATATTTCACATTATCTTCCATTTTTCCAATCTTCTCGCTATGTTCTGTGATATCTGTCTTTCTCACAAAGTCCTTAGCGTCCATCTGTGCCATTCTAGTTTTGAAAGAACTATTTTCTTCAGTGAGCTTTTGAATCTTCTTTTCCATTTGGCTAATTCTGCTTTTGAAAGCATTCTTCTCCTCATTGGCTTTTTGAACCTCTTTTGCCAATTGAGTTAGGCTAGTTTTCAAGGTGTTAATTTCTTCAACATTTTTTTGGTTCTCCTTTAGCAGGGAGCTGATCTGCTTTTCATGCTTCTCTTTCATCCCTCTCATTTCTCTTCCCAGTTTTTCCTCCACCTCTCTAACTTGATTTTCAAAATTCTTTTTGAGCTCTTCCATGGCCTGAGCCCATTGGGTGGGCTGGGACACAGAATCCTTGATTTCTGTGTCTTGAGGCAAAGTATTTTAAATGTAATAAGAAAAGGGTTTTGTCACTGATCCACAACTTTTCTGTATTCAGTAAGTCTTTCAGAGTTGTTTCTTGTTGTGGAGGTAGACTGATGTCTTAAGGTATGAAGAATAAAGCTGACAATCTGTCATCATGAACTTAGACACATCTACAGATGAACTATAAATATCAATGTAATAATAGGCCCTTGAATTCGGATGTTATTTTCCTAAATGTTTAGGATAAAGTCATACAAAAGAAGCCCAGGTCTGGACACACAGACTCAGTGCCTAGTTATTATTAGGGGAGACAGCATGGTACAAAGGGAAAAATACTGACTTTGAATTTGTAGGACCAGAGTTTAAATCCCAGCTATGCCACATCCTTCCTATGTGACTCTCTGGATCTCATTTCCTCTTCTGTAAAATGAGGAGTTAGAGTAGAGGGCCTTTAAGGACCTTCCAGCTCTAAAAGAGATAAGGGGAAGGTGAGGAAACAAAAGGCCACCAGTGAAGTGAAGAGTCAGAGAATCGATTGTAAAAGTCAAGCATTGATCTAGTTCTGGGATCAGGGGACCTTATACTGCCTGCCCAACTATGTGTACCCTTGGGGAAGAAACTTCAGAATGGAACTGGAAGTGATCAGCTTTCTAGGTGGAACCTGCTACAGGAGAGCAGCAAGCAGTCCAGGACAAATCACCAAAGAGAAAAAAGTCCTTTGAGGGATAAAGTTGTTTTAATGTATATGTGTGTATAGGTATAGGTATAATATATACCAATCACATACATATAAATTGCATGCTATATTAATGGTGTATTAATATAATGCTATATATAACATTAATATTACATTATTATATATGAATTATGTATGTATGTATATGTGTGTGTGTGTGTGTGTGTGTGTGTGTGTATATATATATATATATATATATATATACACATATATATATATACATGCAAAACAAACTGGCCATTCCCCTGTCTCTCTCCCTCTCCTCTGATCTCCCTATTCTTTCATACATGACAATATTGAAATTAGGCCAATTAATAATCCTATAATGGCCTCTAAGTGTTCAAGTGAAAGGAAGAGTCACTCCACGCAGCAAACTTCATTGTTGTCTTATCTTAAGAAATTGCCACAACCATCCCCACCTTCAGCCACTACCACCCTGGTCAGTCAGCAGCCATCAACACTGAGGCAAGACCCTCCACCCACAAAAGGGTTGTGATTCCCCAAAGGCTGAGATGATGGTTGGTGTTTTTAGCAGTAAAGTTTTTTAATTAGGGTATGTACATTTTTTTTGGACATAATACTATTGTACATTTAATAGACTGTAGTTTAGTGTAAACGTAACTTTTATATGCTCTGAGAAACCAAAAGCTTTGTGTGACTTGCTGTATTGCAATATTCTCTTTATTACGGTGGTCTGGAACTGAACTCACAATAACTGAGGTATGCTTGTATCCCAAAGTTATGTATATGTATATATGTGTGTATAGTCATACATGCATATGCACACATACACATACACACACACATAGACATTTTATACATATAATGTATATATTATATATGTATATTCCTCCAAATCTTAGTGCATACTTATGCTCTAATGGTTTATATACAAGGTGGCGATGGCTGCTTAGGAGAGTTGATTGGTAGATTCTCAGTTTGAGCATTTACACTTCAGAAATCAAATATTACAAATCAAAACATGATTTATTGTTTTGTTGATTGTCTAGATTTAAGAAAGTGATGGAGAAAATGTTAATAATGCAAATTAAATTTAAAGTGTATTGTGCATACTTCTTTATAGACAGCCTGGTGTAATACATTTCCCAGCATGCCCTCTGCTTATATGTATATATTTGCATATAGATGTTCTGGAAGCATTGTGGTATATTGTAATGAGTACTAAACTTTACATGCACACACACATTTTTGGGATTCCATTCTATGTGGAATAATTTATACCATTTGTTATTTTTTCATATGAATCATTGAGAGTTGACTGTGTAAACAGGTCAAATGACTTCACTCATTACTTCCAGAGACTCATAGTTTCAGCAGTGTGGGTATCCTCTCTGATGGCAAAAATCCTAACCTATATAAAGAATGACATTAATGATGACTAACATAAGGAATTAGATGTACAGTAGAGACATGGTGATTTATGCTGAGGGTGGGGAGGGAGGAGGGAAAGCACGTCTGACACCTGTCACTTCATCTGTGGAGAATTCCCAGTATGATGAGTCCCTTTCCTGACACAGATTTGTAAGTTTCAGTCTTCCAGAGCTGCCCAGGGTCACTGAGAGTTTGTCATTTATGCATGGTCACACAGATAGTATGTGACAGAGAGAGAACGTCCACTCAAGTTTTCTTGACACTGAGGCTGGCCTCCTTTCTTTTATAGCAGGCTGCCTTTCATGGAAACTTGGGGTGGTAATAGTTCCCCTTCATCAATGCAAATCTATATTTTTAGCCAAATCTCCTTTGATTCTATTGACAGGGATCAACAGGAATGTGAAAGTCATGCCAACTTCTGACATGCCTGAAGATCAGCTCCTAATTTATGCTTTAAGTAAGAGAAGAGACAATAGTGGAGGTGGTGGGGAAGGAAAGTGAAAACAAACAAAATCAATTCAACAACTTGAGTTCTTGAGTCAGTCATAAATATCTTCCCTGGAAGAGCTTGGGCTTGGTGTGTGCACATGCATGCATGTGGTGTGTGTGTATGTGAGTATGCATGTGCATGTGTGAAATGTGTGTATGTTTGTGCATGTTCATGCATGTGGTGTGTACCTGTTCATGCATGTGGTGTGTGTGCATGTTCATGCATTTGACATGTGTACGTGCATGGATGTGGGGTGTGTGCAGTGCGTGCATGTGGTGTGTGTGCATGTGCATGCATGTGGTGTGTGCACGGTCATGCATGTGGTATGTGTATGTGTGTGCACATTCATGCATGCGGTGTGTGCATGTTCATATATATGGTATGTGCATGTGCATGGATGTAGTGTGTGTGTGCATGTGCATGCATGTGATGTGTGTGTGTGTGTATGTGTGTGTATGTGCATCCTCCACTTCTTGCTATTGTCAGCTGCATCCCTTTGGGGGAGGAGGAGGAAGTCCAGGGTAGGTTTCTTTGTGCCTTTGTCTTGCTGGGTTTGCACACAGGATAGTAATCATAAGTGACAACATAGGGGCTCTGGTGCAAGCACCATCACCACTAAATGTCCAGGCCCTCAGCAGCCTTTAAATGCTGTTTAAACAAATCCTGGAGTCCTGCAGGAGTCTCCTGAAATGTTCCTGACAGCCCGAGGTGCCAGAGGGGAAGAGCTGTTTCCTGACATCTACTCTCTAATCCTCCTGGGAGCCCAGTAAAAAGCAAGCAGCCCCCTACAAGGTTCCCTGTGCTCTTTCCAAAGGCACTCTTTCCTTGTACACTCCTCTCATGCCACCCCTCACCCCCCAAGAAGTTGAAAGTGCTACATGGACATTATCTAGAAGCCCTGTGAAAAACTCTGGGAAAGGGTATTATTCCCTTATGTTCTACATGGAGAAACTGAGGAGAGGGGTAGGGAATAGGGCTACACGATCCATCCATTGTACTCCTGGGTAATTTTTGAATGACAGAGAAACTAAAGAACATCTAGTTAGTCTGCTAGTTTTACTAATGGAGCTTAGGTCTTGGGAGATGAGAGATGCTTCCCAGATGTTCCAGGAATTTCTTCTATCAGCAGTGTTCCATAGTGGATAGAATGTTGAACTTGGAACCCTAGGAGCTGAGTTCCAGTCTCACTCTTGATAAGTAGTTGTGTGACCTTGGGCAAATCACTTAACTTCTCTATGCCTCAGTTTCCTCACCTGTAAAAAAAAGAGGCTGGGTTTGATGATCTATAAGTTTCTTTCCAGTTCTAAACTTATGATGATATGATACTATGATCTTGAACTTAGATTCTGACTCTGTGAGCTTCAACGTGGATTACTGAGCCCCTGGCAAAGCCCATGGTGGGGTTGGGGGTGGAGTGGGTCTTTTACCAAATGTCAAAGGATGCCATTTACTGGGCTGGATTAGAAATTCCCAGAATGGACAAGTGTCAACCACCCTGTTTATGACTTAGTGGATAAGTAGGAGATCTTTGTGATACATGGTTGGTTGGTTGTTTTCCTTCATTTTTGAAGGGGATCAAAATGACATCACTATGTTGTTGTCAGGGTATGACATGTCCGACTGTGGCTGATCAGACCAATGTGAACTCAGAAGACTCTACCACAGGTTTGGCACAAATAGTCCATATAAACATTTGAAGTGGTGTTGTGTGACATACCCAGGGTCATGCAGTTACCAAGTGTGAGAGGCAGGATTTGAAGTCAGGTCTTCCCAATGCCAGTCTCCTCCTCGTGGTACTTTCCTACCCTTTGAGTCTGAACAGTCTCTACTATTATATGCAGCCAGCCTGAAATACCATTTAATTTATATGTATAGGAAAGCCAAGTCTCTAGTATTTAGTTCATATAGTGAGTATTCACAAGGGGTCTGGGACCTTTGCAAGACATAGGATTATAGATTTGGAGCTACCAGGTATCTTAGAGCAGTGTTAAATAAACCCAAATAGAAACAAGGCCACTCCACCTTACATAAATAAGGATCTCCACAGCTGCATATTGACTTAGAAACCCACATATTAACATTATATTATAATTTATTTATTTTGTTAAATATTTCTCAATTTACATTTTAATTTGATTTGAGCAGGAAGGTTGTGGACTGCATGTTTCAAACCTCTGCATTAGAGAACATCTAGTCCAATTGCTTCCTTTTGGAGAGAAAGAAACAGACCTAGAGTGAGTTCAATGACTTGCCCCAAGGATCATACTGCTAGCAAACAGTAAACTCGGTTTTTTTCCCGCCAAATCCCTATGCCATGTGCCAAGAGTCAAAGTAGAGAGGGGAAGGATTGCATTAAAATAAACATCTTTGGTTCTAATCAAATTCAGTCAACAATGTGAAATACTGACTTTCAGACAACATGAAGAGACAAAATGTGTTCAAATGCATGTAGGTTGGAGAGCTTAGAGCTGAAAGTGACCTTAAAGCTGTCATCTCTCTGCCCTTCTCCCTACCTCATTTTGCAGAGAAGGCAACTTAGGCCCTGAAAAATTAGGAGACTTGCATGTGAATTGGGTGTAAGTGAGGCAGAGTTGCACAAAATCATCAACCTCACTATCCTCCAGAGTCATCAAAGTCCAGTGGCAAGATAAAAGTTGAGATGATTGGTCATGGCCCATGAAGGAGGCAGTGCAGGTACTATTACAATTTTACATATTAAGAGACCTAGGCCCAAAAAATACATGTGGCTTGCTCTGGGTCATGTAGCCATATGTGAAAAAACTAGGATTAACCCCAGATCTTTTTTCTCTGAGGCTATAGACCTGTTCATCACATCTTGTAGTACTCTCTAATGACAGTTCCCAAGGGCTGCATATAGTTCCTTTGAGGCTCTCAGGAGACTAGGCCATCTCATGAAGAATTAGAATATTTAGGAAATGGGGTTGTTTAGAATTTGTAGGATATAATACATATACTCAGCTTACTCTCCCAAATTCCATTAACTCTAAGGGGTGAAGAGGTAGTCTTCTATAGCTCTTAAGTGCCCATTGGTGTGCTCTCCCCATTGATTACTGGTTGATGCTAATTTGTCAATCAGATGTAATTACCTTTGAAAAACCACTAAGGTGATAAAGTAAAAACAGTTGGTTAAAAAAAAAAACAAATTGGGGGTACAATCTCCCCCCCTCCACTACATATAGAAGCCACAGAAAAGTGGGCTCAAACATAGAAAATATATGTAGGAAAGAGATCAATCATTGCTTTCAGTTGTTATATCATTTTCTCCCATTTGTAGATTATTCATAAAATAATTTCTAGGTGTGATATAGCTTTCTTCTGAACACCTCATAAAGTCTTGAAGCCACTTTTCTTCAGTCAGACTAATTTATCCTCTGGCCATGCTGCTGCCCTGGGGACTTTAGCTAGGATGTGGATGGGAAGTCCAGATTCTCCAACCCTCCAAAGTTTAAAAAGTCAAGTTGTAGTAGGGAGAAGCCCACATCCTCTCAGATGTTCTACCTCCCTCTTCTCCCCCCACTCTCCCTCATCATTTTCCTCTCATGGGCTTAGAAAGGACTGATTTTACTGTGGCTTGTCCAGACACTAGAATGCATAGGTCCTGAACTGGCTTTTTATTTTATAGATCATCAGGACATGATTGAGTCTTATTAGAACTCTTATAAGAACATCTCTTATGCAGCACCTCACCATTTTATCCAATGCCTTTCAAGGATTTCCCAAACCTTACCTAATGTTCTTGTATGATTGATTCAGTAGAAAGAATCTAACCGGGCTAAGGCCACTGGTTATGTTCGCTACATTTTAGGTAGGGTGATTGATTTAATAGAAATATCTTAGTCTCAGTCATACCTAGTTGATAAATCTGATTTACTTCTTTTGTAGTATCTTGACTATAGACTTAGAAGAGATCTTAGAGGCTATCTGGTCCAACCTCTTGATTTTATAGGTGAGGAAACTGAGTTATTGTGACCTGCCCAAGGTCACACAGGTAGAGGCAGAGGTGGAATTTCACTCCCAGCCTACATCATGCTACTTTGATAATAGCTATGAAGGAGAATAGGGCTTTGAAACAATAGAAAGGCTGCGTTCATCCTTCGTTTTCTAAAGACCATGACATCAGAGAAATGATGACATGACTTGCACTTGACAGGGACAGCTGTGCAAGGTCACCAGCTTCACTTTCACTTTCTCCTCCTGAGCCATCTGGATCCAGTGACCAGATATTCATCAGGATGACTGGAGATGGCCCAGGATGCAATGGGAGACCTTGGCCTTTGGGACTAAGGCTTTTTCAGGTACTCACATAAAGTGAGGCAATGCCCATTCAGTGAATAGGCCTCTTTAAAAGGTAGTCAGAGGGATAGCCCCTTTAACAGAAAAGAGAAAATAAATAGGTAAATCATGCTGAGAGGAGCCTCAGGGTTATTGTTTGGAAGAGAAACTATTCCTATTGACATTCACCCTAAACCAGGAGGGTCCAAAGCCAACCATTAAGCGGAGGTTGTACAGAGACCCTTTGTTCAATCCCTGGGCTTCAGAATGCACAGGATCTAAGGTTTTAGGGGAGACAAGAAAGAAAGAGACTAGGGCAGGAGAGAAGACTGTTAGAAAAATAAATATACACTGGCTTCTGAAAATCTTCAGAGGCCAAATGAAGTTTCCAATTTAATAAAAAGTGGGATAGGGATGGGAAATTGCTTTTAAACCTGAATTTTTCAGCAGTTTCCAACTGAGTGCTTTCTCCTTCCCTCCCCCTGCCACTCCCTATAGCCCCAACTTGAACACTTGTACTTAGAACTCTCCCATCCCCCAGCTGCTTTTTGCTTCATTTGTGCCCTCCTCCCCCCCCCCCACCCCCCACCCCAGACACAAACAACCTGTTGTCTCAAGGCCAGGCAGCTCTTCTTTTCCCCCTCTGCCTTTAGCCTGATCAGAGACCTCCCTCCTACAAAATCTGCCTTCTTGGAACATCTTGCTATTTTGAAAAATAACAATGGGTCGAGTTGGGCAGGGCCCAGGTTTGTGAAATTAAACCCCCCAAGATTCTGCCAACCCAGATTGTACAGCAATTGATATGGAAGAAGTTATGTTCCTTTCCAGTTGGGGATGGGCTGACCATTCTTATGTAAGCAGCAAATACTTGGTTACCATTTTTATTTCTGTTGCCATGACCTTAGCTCTGTACTTTTCAAAGAGACTGTCTCCATACGGATTTTTTTTTTTTTTTACAAATACAATGTTCTCCCTTTTTCCCTTTCCTCAAGGATCTTTCTTGCTAAATCAAACTGGGTAGACTACAAAGCAGGTCACACTTTGGGTGTTTGAGTAATGTGGAAAGTGCTATCCCCCCTGGGAAATGGAAACACCTAGAAGTGGGGAGAAGAGAGAACCCCTCAGAAGCTCTGGGCTCTCATCTTGGCTCTGCCATTCTGGGGATCAGTGTTAAATGATTGGCCTGGAAGCAGTTAGGTAGAGTAGGGGATAAAGCCCTGGGTCTGGAGTCAGCAACACCCGAGTTTAAATATGACCTCACACACTTAGTAGCTGTGTGCCTTTAGACAAGTCACTTAACTTCAGTGGACCTCAATTGTCTCAACTCTGAAATGAGGATAATAAAAGGAGAGTGTCTACTTCCTAGAGTTGTTATGGGGATCGAATGAGATAATATTCAGCTTAGCACTGTGGATAGCACATAATAGGTGCTTGAGGAAGGCTCTCTTTCTTTCCCTTTCTCTTTCTCCCCAGTATTACACAGACAATTACACAGACAAGCACCCTACTATGTGCCCGCCCCTGTGTAGTTAGGGGTAGAGTTGGGATTTGAATCCAGGCTTTTTGAGTCTAAATTCATCACACAATTGCAATATGCCACTCTTCCTGCCTCTATATTGGGGATGAAGAGAAATGGGAAAGATTGATTGTGGAACACTGAAAACAAATAAAATAAATTAAAAAAAAGAAAAAAAATGAGAAAGATTTACAACTGTGTGTCTTTGGGACAATCGCTTGCTCTCTCCAGACCTCTGCTTCTTCCATTGTAAAGTGAAGGGTTTGGAGCCAAGGGTTTTCTAAGGTCCCTCTTCTCTGATATTCTATGTTTATGTATGAAGAAAATACTACTGACCTCTATACTGTCTATGTTTTGAGTCTTTCTGTCATTCTACTGAGGACATCTAAGGTGGCATAGTGGAGAGTGACAGGTCTGGAGTCAGGAAGACTCATCTTCATGAGTTCAAATCTGGCTTCAGACACTTACTAGCTGTGTGACCCTGAGCAAATATATCTATATCTATATATCTAGATATATAGATATAGATACTTACTTGCTGTGTGTCCCTGGGCAAATCACTTAACCCCATTTGCCTCAGTTTCCACATGTGTAAAATGAGCTGGAGAAGGAAATGGCAAAGCACTCTAGTGTCTTTGCCAAGGAAACCTCAAATGGGGTCACAAAGAATTGGACGTGACTGAAAAGCAACTGAACAACATATGCCAGACATGGTGCTAAGTATTGGGGCTACAAAAATAGGCAAAAGACATTCCTTGCCTCAAAGAGCTTATACTGTAACAGGGGAGATGACATGCGAACCAATCTATACATTTTATTAATGTGTTTTGTTTTTAATATTGCAAAAAACAACTTATAAGATATCTTGCTGAGGCTGAGGCCTGTAGATTATAGAAACTGAATATGATTCTGAGTATGAGGCTAGTTGGTTTTTGGGTCCAGGGTAGCAGGATTAATCAGGGAACCCCATTTGCTGGACCAAGACACCCCCCTTTCCCTCCTCCCCCTATCCCAGCCACACCCCCACCCCCCCTTATCCTGAGGAGCTAGATATACTTCTGGCTCTTTGCTGGTGGTCCTGTGCTTTGCTAGGATGAGACAGAGAACTCTTTAATGTCTATATTAAAGGCTATTGGTGACTGTGAGTCAGAGGGGGAAGAGCACATGGAAGGTGCCCCCAACTAGCAAATAAGGGTTGCCTTCATTACCTCTGTTCTAGTAGGCTCAGAGGATCAAAGATCTAGAATCAGAAAGGCCCTCAGAAGCCAGATCTCAATTTACAATTGAAGATACTGAAACCCTCTTGCTTAAGGTTATATAGGTAGTAAACACCACAGTTGGGATTTGCATTCTGATTACAAATCCAGGGCTCATTCTGATGTGCTACACTGCCTCCAGATGTCCAATGTAACTTGAATTCATCAGAAATACAATGCTCCAGTCCATTTCATTGATTCTACCGTTAGAGTCGAAACAGCTGTGGACCACTTGGCTCCCAAGCTGCCTGCTCCAGGAATCCTGCCCAGATGGAGGTTACCCCCACTCTTGGGACTCCCTAACTCTTTACCTTTTCAGGACTGTGCTCAGGCTGACTGCTGCTTGTGATTAATTTTAAGTCTTGGCGTTAATGAGGTCTTTCTTCCTATTTGTTGTTGTTTAGTCCTCTCAATTGTATCCAACTTTCAATTATGTCCAACTCTTTGTGATGCTTTCCTTGGCAAAGATGCTGGAGTGGTTTGCCATTTCTTTCTCCGTCAAATTTTACAAATGAGGTAACTGAGGCAAACAGGGTTAAATGACTTGCCCAGGGTCACAGAGCTAATAAGTGTCTGAGGCTGAATTTGAGCTCCAACTCTATCCACTGTGCCACCTCGTGGTTCTTTCTACTACACTTGACTCTTTATGTGGACTCCCCTTCTTCCCTTCCCAGTTTGCCCTCCACTCCCCCAGTGCCTCCTACATGGTACCCAGGAGGTATTTGGTGTTCTTGCTTCCTGTGAGCTGAGCTATTTCAAAACGTACAAGATTCCAGGGAGCTTTTTCTGTTGCAGTTTTCTAAACCCAAGGAAAGAGTATTTGATTTGCATTGCTTCTCCGTTTTTTCTTCCTATTTTAGCAAAGACATTTCCTCCCCAAATTCAGGGTTTCCCTAAAAAGATGACGCCCTAGAGAATAAGGTTCAGGAAATCATGAGGCAGTTGCTTTGTCTTCCTAACAGAAAACAAATACAAGCTTCAGACAGTCCCTTTCCACACCAGGAAGTGCTCTTCTTGATAGGCGAGGATATACCATGACAGCTGAGTCCCAGGAGGGGGAAAAGGCATTAGGAAAATGCGCCGTCTCCAACCCTGTCCCTCTCTTGCCTTTAACAAGGCCAGCACCACCCAGAGCAGCAATCAGTTGTCTTTCTGAGACTGACTGTGACAGATTGCTTCTGAGATGGCACAGGAGTGGGGATGATTAAAGACGACAGACACCAACAATGACAGACGTACCAGCGGCAATCTCATTAAAACAAAACAAAGAAATGAAAATAACCCTTACTTATACAGCACTTTATAGTTTCTATAGGGCTCTTACATTCATAAAATCATTCAAGTCTAATGATATCCTTTGTGTAGCATAGGTAGGTTATTTGTCCTCTTTTTACAAAGAAGGAAACTGAGGTACAGAGAAGTTATCTTCTCTAGGGTCACATAGCTATCCAATGACAGATCAGGTCTTCTAATGTGGAATCATAAGATCTTAGATTTAGAGCTGCAAGGAACCTCAGAGGCTATCAAATCTAATTTCCTTATTTTATAGATTAAAGAATCTAAGGTAGATCATTTGACCAAGGTCACACAGGTAGTAAACACCAGAGATAGTATTTGAATCCAATTTCTTGGGTTCCAGAATCTTTTCTTTCTAGGTACCATGTTGCCTTCAATGCCAGTAAGCCCACACCATGGGCTTTAAGGTATGAGAGATAGGCAAAGATTGAGTCTAAAATTTCTCTTTAAGCTACCATGTCTCCACTTGCTCCTAAATCAAGATCTATGGATACACTGGGGACACTCTTTCCACCAAAGTATATTGGGTTTTCAAGAGTTATAGTGGCCCCCAAATTCATCACCCTATAACCAACCTGCTCTCCAACCTTCCTGAACTTGGACTGGTTCTCAGGCAACAGTCCATACTTTATGCTTTTCCAAATTTCAAGCATAAGCCAAGTCATCGAAGTCCAGTGGCATGACAGAAGTCAAGAGGATTGGCAATGGCTAGAAGAGTGAGTGAGTCTGATAATTTTGTGTAACTCTGCCTCACTTAAATTCAAGTCATGCTCAAGTCAAGACATCCCCTGTGATGTCATTGGTTCTCCTCAAAAAACGATAAGGATGAATGGTGTCACTGTGGAGCACAGGCAAAATGCTTTAGTGGAGGATACTGAGCCCATAGTAGAAAACAGTAATAACAATAATTTACACTTACGTAGTACTGTAAGATTTGTTATGTATTTTTCTCACCACAGCCCTTAGAAATAGGTTACACAAACATTTGTTAAACCCATTTTCCAGATGAAGAAATAGACTCCTCAAATTGGTAAGGTGATTTGAATGTCATTTAGCATCTAGTAAGTGTCACAGCTGGAATTCAAATCTAGGTCTCTTGGCTCCAAGGGCAGAGAAGTGTTTGCTGCATCAGATGTGGAAGGAATAGGCTTTACCTTCTGTTTTGGCCAAAATGTGTCAGACACGTTTATTAAATTTTTACAAGCAATTTCAGGGGAGAGATTCTGGCCAACTGGGCTTCCCAGCTGATCAGAGAGAACTCTGGCTCAAGCACTTTCCAGTCCTCATTTTATAGAGACAGTGAAACAAAAATAAAGAGATTTGACTGCAACAAAAGTGCTCTACTCATAACAATCGCATTTCTAGAACTCTTAAAGTTTGTAAAATCTGATAACCTTTTATAAGTCCTCATCCTTCTTGACCTCTCTGCAGCCTTTGCGACTGTGAACCACCCTCTTTGGATACACTTTCCTCAGTGTCCTTTACTGGATCTTCATCCATGTCATGCCTACTAACTGTAGGGGTTCCCCAAGGCTCTGTCCTGGGCTTTCTTCTCTTCTCCTTCTACATTTATTTATTTGGTGAAATCAGTGTCATCCATTGTTTCAATTATCACCTCTATGCAGATCTATTTGTTCAACTCTAACATTGCTCTTGGGCAGCTGGGTAGCACAGTGGATAGAGAGAGGACCTGAAGTCAGGAAAACCTGAGTTCCAATCCAGCCTGCTGTGTGACCCTAGGCAAGTCACTTCACCCTCTTTGCCTCAATTTTTTCATCTGTAAAACAAGCTGGAGGAGGAAATGGCAAACCACTCCAGTATCTTTGCCAAGAAAATCCCAAATAGGGTCATGAAATTAGATATGACTGAACAACAGTGATCTTGCTTTTGACAACCAGTCTTGCATCTCCATATGCCTAATAGATATCTCAAACTAAAAATGTTTTTCAAAATGGGAAAAAATGCTAGTTGACTGACTGCAAAATGCTTTACACGTTACTTCATTTGATCCTCACAACAACATGACAAAGTCGCTGCTATTATTATCTCTTCTGAGACCAAATCAATGCTCTGTCCGCTGTGGCACTTAGCTGCCCTGTGATCTTGAACTGATAATGTAGTCCTACCTTTGATGAAATCTGACTTACTGAAAAAACTAAGGACACCTTTTCTCTTGAAATGGACAAAAGTCAATGACACAGCCTATTGATCCAGTCAGTGATTCAAGGAAATGACCAGGGATACTCTCACAACCCCAACTTTTGATTCCCTGCCCCCATACACAATCGACACCTTAGTGCTGTAGGCTTATTTAGTAGGCACTAGGCAAAGTAGTTGGTGATTGAACTGAATTCTTTATTCAAGCTCAGGTCTTTTGGTAATGTCCTGCCATTTGAACATGGGCTCTTGTCTTTTTAGCACAGTGACAACTTTCCAACAGTATCCAAAGCCTCATTGCTACTGTTGAACTATGAATAGGGCTCACAGCTCTTGGTATATCCAAAAAGTACCATTTTGCAAACTTCCTTAGAAAGGTTTTCAGTCGTTTCCTTGCCTATTCTGTCCTAGAAGCTTATTTATCTAGAGCTGACAATTATGAAGCAGCTAGGCAATGCAATGGCTACAGTGCCTCCCTCAGAGTCAGAAAGACCTGAGTTCAAATCCTGTTGCAGTCGCTTTCTACCTCTGTGACCCTAGGCAAACTGTTAACTTCAGTGAACTTCAGCATTCTTATCAGAAAAGTGGGGATGATAATGGCACTGGCCTCACAGGGGTTTTTTGAGGACCAGATGTGCCAGCACCTGTACAGTGCTTTTCAAACCTTGAAGTGCTGTATAAATGCTAGCTATTATTCTTGTTGTAGAAAATGCACCCAGGTGCAGTTGGGTTACAGACTTCACAAATCACAGAGCTTGAGAGCTGGCAAGGATCTTGACTGCCATATTTTACAAATGAGGGGACTGAGTCCCAGTAACTTTAAGAGCCTCCTTAATTTCAGGGGATTGCAGCTGTTGTTGTTCCATATCTTTAAACTGTATCTGACTCTTCGTGACCCCATTTGGAGTTTTCTTGGCAAAGATAGTGGAATGGCTTGCCATTTCCTTCTCTAGGGTTAAGTGATTTGCTCAGGGTTACACAGCTAGGAAGTGTCTGAGGTCACATTTGAACTCAGGTCCTCCTGAATCCAGACCTGGTGTTCCATCTAGTTGCCTGTGTTAGCATATGGCAGAACTAGAACTACAATCCAGGAATCTAGATGTTTACCTAAGTGGCACAGCAGATGGAGCACAGGGGCTGGAATCAGAAAGACACCCTCAGCCGCTTACCAGCTCTGTGACCTTGGACAAGTCACATGACCTCTGTTTGCCTCAAGTTTCAAAATGGAGGTAATAATAACACCTACTTCCCAGGGTTGTAAAGATTAAATGAGATAATATTTGTAAAGCACTTAGCACACACTAGGTGCTATGCACTTGCTAGTTATCATGATCATTATTGCATAGCTTAATGCCACTTCATCGATCTGCATCTGGATTGCCTTCCAGGGAATGGAATACAGTTGACTTGAACTGATAACCATGGAAATCACAGTCAGGGAGCATGGCAATTGGATGGCAATCAGTAGAGGTGGAGAAGAACATTTGTGAGGATTACTTGCAGTCCCTGTATAACGTATGTGTGTAGAGCCCCTCTAAACTGACTTAAAAAAAAAGACATCAGGAAAAATAAATCACTTTTGAAATGTCATGTGATTTAAGCCTCAATAGTAAATCAACAAGTGATACTGATTGTCAAGATACTTTAAATAGTGGAGGAATATCAACATCTGGGGCTGTGTAGGATCTTTCACTCTGCAACAGTCTCCTTGGGAAGCCTGTGGTGTCTTTGGATGCTTCTCCAATGGAGGTATTTTGCAATTAACAGTAAGAAGGCCCCTTAGTGACATTTTGGCTTGGAATCTAAATTTAGACGACAGATACTACACTTAATTGTTTAATAAAATGATTGAGCCTGTTCCTGAAATAATCAAAGATCATGTTTGCAGATCTCTAAGGTCTCTTACAACAGGAAATTGATGTTCTGTGAAGAGTCTAGAGGCTCCCGACCAACTATAACCTGGAGTTCACATACCTTTTTAGTTAAAGTGGAATTTTTTTATTTGTAGAATTGAGAGTTTTACATTCAAATTTAAATGCAGAAGATGGGAGGGAACATAGTGTGGTAGAAGGAAACTTACAACGAGATTCAGGAAACCTTGGATCTGCTTAGTGGTTTGGGACAGAGGTCACTACCTCTCTTGACCTCTGTTTCCTCATGTTAAATGAGGTAGTTGAAACAGATGATCTCTAAATTCCTGCCCAATTTGATGGCTGTAAATTGTGCCAATGTCTGTGTCAGTCCCTGCTATTGTCAGAGGTTCTCAAAGAAGCAGCATATTCCTTCATATCTTTTGTTCTGAGTTTCCCAAACTCAGCTAGTAGCAGCCAGATTTATTTTTCCTAGAGAGGATGCCTACTCTTATAACTGGTGATTCACCAGAGGCTTTCCTGAGAGAAAATCAGAGCTAAAACTAGGGCAAGATGACTAGCATTTTGCCCTAGGGCATAAAAATTTTGAGGGTGCTGACAGCCCTCGAAGTCTTTTAGCTGCTAAAAATAATTAAGTTTAGCATATAGTTGGTAAGAATCTTTTAGATAAACAGAAAGCTGCCAGAAAGTGCTTCCTCTCCTTTCACCTACTCATGCCAGCCTCTCTAGCAGTGTTTGAGAGAGTGTTTTATTCCCCTTGCGTCAGGCACAAAATTATCAGGCTAACTCTGGGGAAGAAGCCACAGATGAACAGGAAAGCAAAGTCCCAAGCTTCCTAGAAGAACAAAATTGAAGATCTGAAAAAGACCTTGGAGAAAGACACATTCGCAGACAAATGTTATATGGATCTGAATATAAAAAAGTATGCAAGAACAATGAGGCAGCACCAGATGAGAGAAAGATCAGTCTTCGTTAAGGGGATGAGAAAATGCGTGGAGGAGGTGGCACTTGAGCTTGCCTTGAGAGTTAGAATGTCAACAGATGAGACCAAGAAATGGACAAATGACCTCTTACTAAATTGTAAATTCCTTAAGAACATGGCCATATCTTCTTCCTCTGTATTTCCTTCAGAGGCTAATACAATATAATTCACAGTGAGAAGTGCTTAATAAATGTTTTTTTGAATTAAAAAAAAGAAATAAATTGATATCCTAGCTATTCCTTGAGGCCCAGCTCAGATGGGGTGGAAGTGATTTTCCCCCATCTGATCTCAGCCCCTTCTCCTTTGATATACCTCACAGTATCACAGAATTTAAGAGTTGGGAGGGACCTTATTGGTCCCTTGGGTTTAACCCATACATGAAAAGAATCCCTCTCATATCCTGATTTATATAATACATTATATTTGCCTTTAGGGGCTTTGAAGCTTTTAAATTCTACAAGTCTGCTGAACCCTAAGTTTCATCTTTCCTTTGTTCTTGTTGACTCACATGGAAGCTTCTGATGAATCACTAGGTCTGAAGGGGTCAGGCATCGATCATCTCCTGGGAAAGTGAGCCTGGTTGATGCTAGCTGGACTGGGGAGTCTCAGAAGAGATGGTGGTAAGGAATATTCTAGATAGAATCACAGGCTGACAGCACTAGAGTGGTCAGGAACATTGGGGACCATTTAGTCCACCATTTTGTTTTACAAGTGAGGAAACTGAGACCCAGCAAGTGACTAGCCCAAAGTCACCGAGGTAGTAAGGGGCAGAGGCGGGTTCTGAAACTAGGTCTTCTGACTTCAGAGTTAGCATTCTTTCAACTGTCCTTGGAGGTGTGACAGTATTTAATCTGTATGGCTCACTTTGATACATCTGAAAACCTGGTAAGCCAAAGTGATTGTCCCACTGTCATACAACTAGTGCCAAAGATAATACCAAAACCTAGGCTTCTTGACTCCGTATCCCGTTTTCTTTTCACTAGCACACTATGTTTCCTGCCCCAGTTGGAAAGATTCCTTTAAGATCTCAGTCTTTCTGTCTTTAGCCCTCTCTACGGTTTTTTCTGGACATGAAGAGTCATCAAATGGCTGGGTGCCATGGTGGGAAGCCTGGGAGATTCCACACTTTCTTCACTTACCATCGGTATCCTGGAACATCTTGACTGTGGTTCATTTTCTCCAGAGTGACTTCAGAGATATGTATCATCATAATCATGCACATCAGATTCAGTCCTTTCTCAGGGTGTATAAAGGGATGATAGGCATTATCATTTTAACTAATGGTAAATATTAGTAATCACCAGTACCATGCAGGGGCTGGGTAGAACCTCGAACGAACCAGTCTTATTCAAAGGATAGCCAGTAAAAACATGTACATCTGCCATCTTTAGTCAGACTGGAGTCTCCTAAGACTTTTGCTTGTCTTGCTAGAAATTTTGCTTATTAAAAGAGTTAATCTAGGCAGCTATGGTGAAGTTAAAAGTACACTGGACCTTAAGACTGAATGAATGAATGAAAAAAGCACTCAGTAAGCATTTATTGTATACAAAAGACTGTGCCGACCATTGGAAATACAAATAGAAAAACAGGACAACTCTTGCTTTTAGGGAACTCACATTCTAAAGGGGGAGAGAATAGACATGGAAGATTTTAGCTGTAAGTCAGATGGAAAGGCCCCATGGTCCTTAGGGCAAAAGCAGAAGAAAATGCCTCCTCTTTAATGCAATTTCCCTTGATAAAATCATAGGTGTTTAATGGTTTAGTGCCAACTAAATGCTCAGATACTCAGAATTAGAAATTTCTGTCTAGATGATGGCCCTGAGTATACAGGTCTGCCCTCTAGGTTTTCTTAGCATCCTCCTCTTTTGTTAAGTACACCAGTCAGCACTTAATCTGTCAGCTGTTTTGAATACAAAAATATACACACAGGTAGGAAAATAACAGGTAAAACATTTATAGAGTCCAGTGTTGCCCAAATTAGCAGCTAAGTCTGGTTTCTTTTCTTAGCTATACCCTGCCTCACCCCTAGTCATAGCATAGAAAGCTGGAAAGGATGGCAGAAATCATCTCATGTAACCTGTTCATTTTTCACAGGAAGAAGAAACTGAGGCAGAGATGGGGACTAATCCAACTGGTGGCAGCTAAGAGGCAGGGCCAACAGTCAGTCTAAAATCCTCCTGTTCATTATACCACATTGGCACTCACCCTTTGGTCCTTGAGGAAAGAAGGTCTGGGTACCAGCCACAATGATGGGGCATAGCCTGAAGCTATCCTCCTAAGCAACCTCTACCCAACCCTGATACTTTTTGTTATTCAGTTGTGATCAACTCTTCATGACCTCATTTGGGATTTTCTTGACAGAGATACTGGAGTAGTTTGCCATTTCCTTCTCCATTTTACAAATGAGGAAACTGAGGCAAACAGGTTTCAATGACTGAGGGTCATACAACTAGTAAGTGTCTGAAGCCAGATTCTAACTCATGTAGCTGAGTCTTCCTGACTTCAAGCCCAGCGCTCTATCCACTCCCTATATCACCTTGCTTCCCCACCCTGTCACTTAATCCTCGTTTCCCATGCTTGAAATTGGCATTTTTTCCGAAGTGTCTGGCCAAAGTTAACTTTCCCAACCTGCTCTCTCCAAAATATAACTCAATGGTGGGTCTCCTTTTTCTGTCCATCCATCATTTTCCTCAATCTTTTTTTTTTCATATTTCTCTATCTTTCCCCTCCTCTACTTGGCCTCCCTTTCCTATTTTGTATGCAAAACAGAATAGCTTCTGCCTTTAAATGAGATATGTCAAGTTTTTTGTGAATCATAAAGTGCTAGTTACATATGCTAGTTAACATCAAGAATGCTGCATTCCATTCTTGGAAAACAACATCTACATAGATACACAAATTCAAGATAATATGAAGAAGGAAAGAGCTTTTGTTACTGAGGAGATCAGAGCAGGCTTCATGAAAGAGGTGTCTGGTACTTAGGCTGAGTCTCTCATCTCTGGTCTAGGCCCTACATTCTATGAATAATGGGGTTGAGCAGAGCTCATCAGTCCATCAGTCAGCCAATCAGTATTTATTGATTGCTTCCTATGTTCCAGGTACTGTGTACACACTGGAGATATAGACAAAAGCAAAAATATTATCTCTGCCACCAGGGAGCTCACATTCTAATGGGGAGATGTTATACAAACATCTGTGTCATGAACAAGATAAATATGGGGTAATTTGGAGGTAATCTCAGGAAGAAGGCATTCGTATTAAGGAGGACTGAGAAAACCTTCTTGTAAAGGGTGGAATTTGAAGGAAGTCAAAGGAGAAAATGAGGAAGGAGGACATTCCAGACTTGGAGGATAGCCAATGAAAATGTCTAGAGTCAAAAGATGGAGTGTTTGGTTTGGGGAACAATAAGGAGATCACTATTACTGGATCCTAGAGTAAGCTGGAGGAAGGTATAAGAAGCCTGGAAAGGTAGGAAGAGGTTCGGTTATGAAAGGCTTCAAAAGTCAAACAGAGAATTTTGTATTTTATCGCAGAGATAATAGGGAGCCACTGAAGTTTACTGAATAGGGGAATGTAGGTAGGACATGCACTTTAGGAAGATCCCTTTGAGACCTGAGTGGAAGGTAAACTGGAAGGGGGGCCCGCTGAAGCAGGGAGACCAACTAGCAGGCCATTACAATGGTCCAGGTTTGAGACAATGAATGATTGTACCAATATGGTGGCTATATGAGTGGTGAGAAGAAGATCTATATGAGAGATGTGAAAACTGAAAGAAAACTTGCCAACAGATTAGATATGTGGGATAAGTATAAGAGCAGAATTGAGGATGACATCTAGGTTTCAAGCCTAGGTGAATGGGAGAGTGGTAATGCCTTCAATAATAAAGTAGTTAAAAAGAGGGGAAAATTTAAGGGATGAAAGTAAGGGTATTTTGAAGATGGGTGAGACATAGTCATGGTGGTAAGTGATAGGGAAGCAGCCAAGAGATAGGGAAACTTTGAAGAATAGTGAGAGTATGGGGATAATAGAAGAAGGCAATCTGTTGGAGAATACAGGATGGCATGAGATCACTTGTTCTTGTAGAGGGGTTAGCCTTGGTAAAGAAAAGAGTCACTTCATGTGAGACTGGCATAGGGGACATAGTAGGGGAAAGCATCTGAGTGATATGAGATGAAGAGGAGGGAAGAAAAGGGAACTTTTGGCAGATGGTCTCAATTGTTCTGTACAAAATAAGGCAAAATTCTCAACTGAGAGGGTGTGAAGAGGTCAAGTCATGGAAAGCTTGAGGAGGATTGAAAGGGTTTGGAAAAGCCAAAGTAAAAAAGCGAATTGATTAGGGAGGAAAAATAATTATCTTGCAAGTGAAGGTGCAGGTAAGAATATTTAAATTAATATATAGTGGATCCAGTTTGTAAGGTTTTGTGATTTTCTCTAGTTTTATTAGCATGCTCATGAGTAGGAGTGAAGGCAGCAGATAGTTTGGCAGGGCAAGATTGGTGATAAGATAAAGGGGCGAGGGACTCAAGGGAAGGGGTCAGTGGAGAGTTGAACTGGATTGTGTAGGATGAGGAATGGAGTTTGTACAATGACAGCTCAGGATTCGGAATCCCTGGGATGGGGAAAAAATGATGAGGTGGGAGTAAGCACATCATTGAGAAGTGAGTTAAGGCAGATTATCATCCCCAGGGGGCCAGGACGCTGGTGTGGAGTTAGACCAGGCCTGAGAGTGTTCTGGGAGGAAAGTGTGCAGTATGGCTGGGATTTCAGATGACAGGGCAACTCCAAAGAGGTTTGGTGCAGTCACTGAAGGGTATGTTACAGAACGGATTCTGTAACATTCTAATGGATAGGTGACTCCTTCCAGTAACACTCATAGTATTGGAATACAAGTGGAGAAGGTAGTCAGTTGTCATGATCTAGGGCTACTTAGGTCAAGGGGGAAGGGAGTCCAAGGCACAGAATGGTGTATTCTTGAACTGGTTTACTCTAGGTTAATAGCATTAACACCTGCAGATTTCTCATTTGTATCCTACGTAAATAAGATAATTCTTGTGAACAGACAAAACAGCTGTAGTGCATAGATAATTGGTGCACTAAGGAGCCATGCATCCAAATGAAGATCTTGAGGAGAAAAATCACAAACACCTTTCCTTCTGGTCTCCTATTTTGTTCTCTAACTAATGCATTATACACCAGGACAATCTCTGTGTTAATTTTGTAACCTGGATCCTGTACCTGGCTTCATATGTCTTTGTGGGGGAAATGGGCTTGGTAACAAGTTTGCAACTCTAAAATATTTTTGTACCACAGATGGTCACCTAGAGAACTTATAAATGGATCTTTAAAAATTCATAATGAAATTATCCCCATGTAATGGGCTTTCAGAAGTGACTCTGTACATGGCAATGGGTAAAAGTAGAGAATCATAGAACTTTAGAGCTGAAAGAGATCTTAGAGGTCCTCTAGTCTAAGCTTTTGCAGAATTTTGCAGAAGAGAATACTGGAGTCCATAAAGATCAAATAACTTATTCAAGGTCACACAGCTTGGCAGAACTCCAAAACTAGAACCCTACAGTGCAATTTCTAATCAGTGAACATGCATTTATTGAGCACTTAGTATGTGCCAAAGTATTGTACTACACACCAGGGATACATAGAAAATCAGACTTGGTCTCTGCCCTCAAGGAGGTCACATTCTAATGGGGTGACCTATGTTGCCTGAATGGGGACCCAGCTAACTAGGTAACTCAGCTCCTCCTCTCCTTTCTGTCTCCCCCTCCCCTTCCTTCTCCTCTCCAAAGGAAGGAAAATTTGCATGGCGAGAAGATACCCAGTTAACTTGAGTTTTAATGGCTAGATCCCTCCCCTTCCCTTCCCTTCCCTTCCCTTCCCTTCCCTTCCCTTCCCTTCCCTTCCCTTCCCTTCCCTTCCCTTCCCTTCCCTTCCCTTCCCCTTCCCTTCCCCTTCCCTTCCCTTCCCCTTCCCCTCCCTGCCTATGATTTGATAGTCAGGTGGTGACACATGAGCGTTAGTCTCTGTGGTATGTGAGCCACAATCTATGTTTTAGGGACAGATAGGGGCATGAAAGATATCTTCCAGGAACCCTGTGTCCTAGTTTGCCTGGGTAGCTGCCACTATGAGAATTAGCAAAGTTTCTCCAGGACTCTCTAACCCAATAATGAATTAGCTTTCTGCGTACATTTCATGGGGAGGTGGGAAGTCTATAATAAGATGCTAAAGTTCCAGGTTAGCTCTCTCTCTACTACTCCCACGATGTGAGGGGAAGAATGTGACTTCAGCCTAAAGTAATTTCTGTCTTGGGAAAAGCTGTGGAAGAGAACATGCATTCTATGTTATAAGCAACTAATGTTTCTGTTTTTGCTACATTTTTATTAATCTGATTAAACTGTATGTTTAACTTATGGACCTTTAGTGAAAGTAGATAAATGAAGTCAACAGGAAGGGAAGGGTTGAGTATATGGCTAAGTAGGTGCCCAAAGAGCCAGAGTTTGAATGAGTCATGCACCTAGATAAATATCTGTGGGATAATAGGGACTTGTAAGTGATGAACCAAGCGCTGGTTGAAAACTGTGTGCCTCCAGGGTCCTGTCAACTTATAGAAACCAGACTGCTCTGCAGTAGTTACCCAGTATAGGTAGGGTACCAGAGAGGTCATCTAACCCAACCTTTCATTTTACAAGTGAATGAACTGAGGCAGGGAGGTGAAGGAACTTGCCCAAGGTTATATATTGGCCCAAGGCAAAATGGGAGGCCAGTCTCCGGACTCAAAATCAGGAACTAGGATTTTAATGTTGGTAGACACCTGGAATGTAATATATGAGGGAAGAGGGATACCAGGAGGTTCACTTTTTTAGCATGATTTAAAAAACAAATTCAGATATTTTAAAGCCAGAAAATTATTCTCTAATAAAGTTTTTTATATTCATATCCCCATTTGGGATTTTCTTGGCATTTGTCATTTCCTTCTCCAGCTCATTTTACAGAGGAGGAAATGGAGGCAAACAAGGCTAAATGACTTGCCCAGGGCCACCCAGCTAGGAAGTGTCTATGGCCAGATTTGAACTCAGGAAGAGGAATCTTCCTGACTTCAGGGCCAGCGCTCTATTCCTCTGTGTCACCTAGCTGCCCCTTCCCAACTCTAAAACTGTCTCTTCTATTTGACTTCCTTAGGCATAGATCTAAGCCTGTCACTTTTCTGCTCAAACTCCTTCAGGGGTTCCCTTTGCCTCTCTCCTTGACATTCAGTTTTTTCCTCAAGCAGGTGCCACCTTATCTTTCCAGTGCTATTTAATATTATTCCCTTCCACACAATCTATACTTCAGCGAACCTAGATTACTCACCTTCTCCACAACATTGTTTCCTCCCTTCTACCCCCCACATTTCATGACTTTTGGCAGTGCTGTTCCCTGCTTTTCACTGACTGTTGAATTCCTACTCAAAGCCCAACCCCAAATCAAATGGCATTTCCTCCATTTCCCTGATCTCCCCAGTTAGTCATGACTGATCTTTTTAGAACCTCACATACCACTCTTTTCCTCTAATCCCTGAGTCTAATCCTTACCATTAGACTATAAACCCCAAGAAAGTTTATCTGAACTTTGTGTTGCTTTCATCACTGAGCACAGTAGTTACTTAATAAAGGATTTTGAATTGAACTGAATTATATCTACTAAAGTAGGAGGTCAAAGGGGCCTTTCTCCATACCAGAGCTGAGCCTAAAATTGTGAAAATGCCATCAGGACTAGGAGTGCCAGATGGTACTGATGCCATCAGAGTAGGTATGGGTTGGTAAACTGCCCCATCATTGTAGCACAGGACTTCCGCTAAAGCCTGTGAGCTGAGGAAAAATGGGTCACTGAAGAAAAAACAAGGGAGTTCAAACCCTCATAGCAATATTCTGTCCTCTTAGATGCAGACTGGATGTGAAAACAGTGAAGACTGGATAGTTTCAACTCAGGAGAGGTTGGGACTAGGCCTGGTACTTAGTGGGGTTTGTGCAAATAACTTGGGATCCCTCCTCTTGTCATCCGTGATTCTTATCAGTGTTCTTCTAGAAATGCTCTGCAGAAGATTAGCTCAATGCAAGGGAGGTTTTCTTTTGGTTCTTTTAATACCTTGAGGGGACCATTGTAGCCCTGGAGTTGTCCACATGTTGTCTTATTCTTACTGCATGACTCGTTCACTGCCTTTTCTGGTCATGTGTATTCTTCAAATGTTTTAAGCCTTTTCTAGTTGCTAAGTCATCCTTGGCAAAATGAAGCTGCCTCTATGCGCCCACCTTACATCTTTCCATTGTCCTTTGGGTCATTGATAACCCCACTGACAATGCTTATCTTAACTACACCATTACCTTTCCTCCCACTGTTAAAGGGAAATATGATCTGGTGGAGAACACTTTCCAGCTGGTCCAATAGTCTAGCATGCTCCATCTTGGGCAATGACTAGAGAGATTTTAACTCTTCCTCCTAGTAACATAGACTAGGAAGTCTTCTAAAAGCCTCTTTTCTGATTGGATTTTACTGCTTTCATGGTCAATATAGGTCAAATTTACATCTGGGATCAGGAATGAAGGGGATAGAAACCAGCTAAAAGGAGCTCAGCCAAGCATTGGCAAGACATATGCAGTCAGTTTTCCTGGATATGTTAAGTAGGGCAGCTTTCTCTATGGTGGGTCAGTAGCAAGATGGCAGATATTATAGTCCAGCTGATGTTTTAACAGTATGTTTCCAAATGTTGTTGATGCAATTAGTGTAAAGGAGGAAATGGAAACCAATCCAAGTGCTTTAGAGGTTTCTTCTCTGGAACTCCATGGAGCTCATTGTTCCTCTCTCAAGGCAGGAAGGGGCCTCCTCTCGTATTGACTGCCTATTTCATTCTCCATGTAAACAATGCCAAAATCTTTCTTTCCTTATGCTATCAACCATTCCCCATATCCATAATTGTAATCATGAATTTGGACTCCTGTTTTACTATGATCATATATGGAAAATTATATAGATACTGACCAGGAAGAGACTTCAGAGAAATTGATAAAGTGTTTCTTAAGTACTTACTATGTGCCAGACACTGTGCTAAGCACTAGAGATACAAATCTAAGGAAAGACAATGATCCTACCCTCAAGAAGCTTACATCCTAATAGGAGAATATATCCAACTGGAGAAGGAAAGAAGGTGGAAAAATCCATAGAAAGAGGATCTGTTTTACCTCCTTCTGCCAACCTAACAACTGGACAAATGTAAAACCTGTGAGACTCAGTGACATTAAATAATTGGCTCACCATCCTATAGGAAATAAGGGTCAGAGGCAGACTCTGAACCCAGGTCCTCTGATTACAAAGCCAGTGGTCTCTTTGCTGTACTATACTGGTTCCTTGAAGCCACCCCCTCAGCACTCCCCTTATTCCCCATCTCGGCTCTTCAGATCTTCTCAGTCATCATAGCCAACATTCTATCTCCAAGCCTCACCCTTCTTGTAGTTTTTATGACATTTGACACTTGACCATTCCTTCCTCCACATGTTCTTATCTGCATTGACTCCAGAGATACTATATAAGAATAGCAATAGCTAATATTTATGTAGGAGCTGGGGAGGGAAATGGCAAACTGCTCTAGTATCTTTGCCAAGAAAACCCCAAATGAGGTCATGGAGAGTTGGACATGACTGAAACAACCCAACAACAAAAATATAGCACCTACCATGGGCCAGTCACTGTGCTAAGCACTTTACCAATTATTATCTCATTTGATCCTCATATAACAACCCTGGGAGGTAGATACTATGGTTATCCTCTTCTTACCAATGAAGAAACTGAGGCTAACAGAAGTTAAGTGACTTGTCCAGGCTCACACAGCTAGTCAGTGTCTGAGGTCAGATTTGAGCTCAGGTCTTCCTGACTGTAGGCCAGGTGCTCTCTCCACCTTGCCGCCTAGTGAGTGGCCTGTCCTTTCTCTCCCTTCTTCAGTAAATCCTTGTTCTTTTCTCAGTCCCTTAACGTGAATGCTTCACAAGTTTCCATCCTTGCCCCTTTTGCCTTTTCTCCTTACACATTCTTCCTTGGCATCTTATCCGTTCTCATAGAATCAACTCTCATTTCTACGTAGCCAGCCCTTATCTCTCTTTAGAGATCAACATCTCCAGCAGGCTGTGGGACAGGCATGTCCATCTCCTCATGGCCTCTCAAGCCAAAATATTCCGTGTTGAATTTGTGATCTTTTCTCTAAAATGGGCAACTTCACCTTTCTTTATAGGCACTGTTGTTCACGTAGTCTCCTATGAATGAATAAATGAATGGAAGGATGAATGAGCAAAAACGTTTATTAGTGTGCATCAATGGATAAAAATTTTAAAAATAATTTAAATTTTTTTCTAATTTTACTATAATTTCTCTATTTGTACATATATGCTTTAAATAAAAACAATCATAATGATGTTATAATTTTACTTTGAAATTTTAAAAAAATCACCTTACTATCTCAATTTTCTTTCTTTTGTGGACAAGAAAAAAATGGTCCTTTAAGATATTCCAAAATTCTTCTACTTTGCACCAAACACAGTGCTACAGTTAGCAGTACTAACTGCTAGAGAACAAATGGCCATCTAGATGTTACAGTGGATAAAGTCCTGAGTTTGGAATCAGAACACTCATCTTCCTGAGTTCAAATGTTATCCCAGATACTTACTAGCTATATGACCCTAGGTAAGTCACTTAACACTGTTTGCCCCAGTTTTTGTAAAATGAGCTCAAGAAGAAAATGGCAAGCCACTCCAGTATCTCTGCCAAGAAAACCCCCAAATGAGGTCATAAAGAGTCAGAGAACTGAAAGAACAGCAGAGATAAAAATACAAAAGGAAGCTAGTCACTGCCCTTAAGGATTTTCTATTATAAGCGGGGAGTCAATAGTTCTGGGAAGTCATACCTTATTCTCTATTCCCTCACTACAGCCCTAATATAGGCCTGCCTTGCTACCTGCCAGACCATTAGAAGAACCTCTTAACAGGTCTTCTTACCTTTGACCTCTTTCCCTCTTCTAACACATCCTTCATGCTGCTAAGATTTTATGCCTAGATCTTGTTAATCATGCTCCAAAATCTTTAATGACTCCCAGTAACCTACTGGGAAAAGTTCAGATGCCCTTGCCTCGCTGTCAAGGGTCTGTATAATCTGGATCCATGCACCAGTAGGTGCTTAATAAGTGTTTGTGAAGTTGAATTGAGTCTATATTCATATAGGTGTAGCAGAAAAGCAGATTTCTTCTTTTTTAATAACTGAAAAAAGCGAGTCTCCCACTTCTTTGGAAAGCAAACCAGTGACCTTTGCATAGGACCATCCTTCTTTCATCATTCAGCTTGTTCCCGAGATCACAGATGTAGAGTAAGATAGAACCTTAGGGGTCAGCTAGTCCATCTCCCTTGTTTTGCAGATGAAGGATGAAGTCTGGTGAAGAGTTTGCCTAAGATCCTAGATGTAGTAAATAGCTGATGTGAAGCTGGATTCTCTGGATTATTTTAAATGACCCCAAACACACAGTAATGATGAGACATGCTACTCACCTACTGGAATAGTGGTGATAGACTCAAGATACATCAAAGGCAGGATTTGAACTCAGGTCCTCAGACTCCAGAGCCAGGTTCTTGGTGCACAGAGACCTTGATGGATATGATGGACCAAATGACTGATGATGGAAAAAGGGAATGATCCTCTTGGTTATTTACCTTTCATCAACCTGTACTCCTACGTAATACCACCAGAGAAGGACATAGAGAAATGCTTCCTTGGGAGAAATAGAATAACTGACTGCTATCTTTCTATAGAATGTAATATTACAATTTTTTTTCTTTGAAAGCTGATACCTGTACATTGTACTCTCTCTGATTATGGGGTGTTTTTTCCTCTCTCCTTCCACTTCCCAGAGGTCTCCAAATGATCATGAATATGGCAAACATCATGAGGGAATTAGAGAGAGCAGTTTGCTGATGTGGATTAATCTTTAATTCCCTTTTTCTTCTTCCCACTGAAAGACTATTAGGACACTTGATTGATTAGATCAAATTTCAATCCAGACACAATTAGAGGTAAACTGGGAAGATGCCGTAGAAGAGGGAGAGTTTGGCATGAGTCTCCTTAGAGCAAGGGGGCACACCCTTCATCTTGGCATCATTGGCCTTTCTAATATTTCCAGACCCAGTCTTGACTTCACCAGCAGCCAATGCCGCTTACCAGCAGCTCTCATCACATGTGGTTGTACTTAGCTTTAGAGAACTCTGAACCAAACCCAGGCAGGGGCCAGTGGGGGAGATCAAAGGTAATAGTCTCCCTATTTCATAAATGGTGAACTTTTGCAAAGAAACAAAACGTATTTAAAGCCAATGCCAAGGGGAGTGTTATGTTTTGACTGATGTGTAAAACAAAGAAGGAGAGCTGGAGGTTTTTTCTCCTTGTGTTATTTGTTTTTTTTTAAGACTGTTTATTAAAGTCCAGGCTTTAAAATAAACACAGAGAATTCTCGTGTTCTTTGTATAAACACTCTTGAATCCTTTGAAGCTAAGGGTAATGAGTGTGATAACAGAGGGCTGTTTATCCTCTCCTGGGTTTGTTGTTTGGTTAGCTGGGGTCCCAAAGACTTTAAAACTCTTTCACTGCTCAGAGGGGTTTTGTTTTTTTTTAAATTGACTCTGGCAGAGCAGAGGAAGAAGGAACAGACATAAGAGTCATCATTAGTAAGGATTTCTCTGTAGTCCAACCTTTTTTGGATAAAGGCTTCTTTCCCTGTGGCCTCATGCCCTGGGCATCTGGTTCTTCTTCCTTAGGTCTCTAGTCCAAGTCAATGCAGAAATGACATGACCTAGTTCCCCCAGGGAAAGACTTAATTTCCTAGGCACCCCCACACCCTCCCCATCTATGCCCTCAATCATAAATTGCTCTTTCCTGGGACTGGGAGAGATCAAACAATTCTATGGCAATAAAAGTTTATAAACTTTGTTCATAGAAATTTCACCCCTACCATGGGTGACCTCCCAATTCCCTTCCCCCACTTTGCCCCCTTCTACTGAGATCTCAGCTTCTGTTCTCTTGATTCCTCAAACATGAGCGACAAGCCCTCGAGTTATTTTGGTCACTTCCTTTAGATAGTTCCTTGAATTGTTTTGGGGGGAGCATTGTATGATTCACATTTCCTCCTCACTCCCGCGCAGCTGGGGAAAAAAATCTCTTCACCGTCCATTTTCCTTTGTTAACTGATGCATCCTGAACCCCTGAATGGCTTACCTCAATTGTAGGGACTGTGCCTAGCCTGGGACTCTTCCAGATGTCAGAGCATTTGACCAAGTTCCTTGACAAGATGGAAATCAGACTGGGAGGGAAGAGAAAGCCTGAGGCTCTGGGAGAGCAGAACTCCATTCAAGTTTCATGCTTAGGGGATGATGTGCAGAAGGGCCCCCTATTCCTGTCATGAAGCTATGGGCAGACATGCACAACTCTGGGAGCTTTGCCCAAATATGCAAACATGGGCTCCAGCCTCTTGACTTAAAAAAGATGGCACTTTTAAGACTGCCCTCCAAATTGAGGCTGGGAATTAGAATTAATTCCCATTAACTTCAATAAAGTTGCCACAGCTGGTGGTGCAGTGGACAGAACATTGAGCCTGGAGTCAGGAAGGCTTTGGCCTCAAATACTTGCTGGTTCTATAATCTTGGGCAAGTCACTCAACCTCTGTTTGCCTTAGTTTCCTCATCTGTCAAATGAAGGAAATAATAGGACCTACCTTTCAGGGTTCACATGAGATAAGAGGAAGGGAATATACACCAGGCCTTTGGACTAATTACATTTTTACAACTATTATCTCATTTGATCCTCACAACAATGCTGTGAGGTAGGTGCTATTATTATCCCCATTTCACAGATGAGGAAACGGAGGCAAACAGAAGCAAGTGATTGACTCAAGATTACACAGCCAGTAAGTATCTGATGCCAGATTGGAACTTGGGTCTTCTGACTCTAGGCCTAGTTTTCTGTTGACTTTGTCTGTCCACAGCTGCCTCTACGTAATAATATTTTTAAGTGCTTTGCAAATCTTAAAGTGCTATAAAAATGTTGGCTATTTTTGTTGTTGTTACTGAAAGAGGGAAAATAAGGTTAGAAAAGGAGTTGAAGCTAAATCATGTAGGACTGCCATATCATTGTAGAGATCCTTGAATTTTAGGCCCAACCTCTGATCTTGGATTGCCTGCATACCAACCTTAGCATTCATTCCATTGATGCCAAAAATTTTTCAGCTTGTTGGATAAAGGAAGGAAACAGATACAGAGAAAATGGAGCATTTGGAGAGGATAGAGAAAGACAGGTTCCCAATACCCCAGCCCAGACTTCAGGCCTTTCCGTCACATTGCTAACTCCAGACCAAGAGGCACTTTCCTCCAGAGCTTGTAAAGTAGCCTTCTGTCAGGTGCGGCCATCTGCTTTCTCTACCATGCGCCACCCAGCTGCAACACTGCAGAGAAATAATCTGTGTGGCCTGTACCAGCAGATGTTCACAGAAGCTTATCTGTCAATTTTTAGAGGATGGTCTATGAGTTTCTGGGATTCTGTGCATCTGTATGCATGGGTATGTGTGTGTGCATCTGTCTCAGGGTATTCATGGTGACTTCAAGCTTGGGGGAGGGAGGGCGGTAAAAAAAAGACACCTTCAAGGCTTGAAACATCTACTTAATTTTTACCAGATCGAGGGAAGCCTCAAATGGTTGTGGTAGAGGTTGCTTATTTCACTTTGCCGTGGAGAGTCTGAGATATTACATCCTCCCAATGGGTGGGATATTTATTTATTTATTCAGTTCTCTGTTTAGCTCAACAACAGCAAATGAGTAGGGGGCTTAAATAAACCAGAGGATGGCAGCTCAGATGGATCACATGTGACTGGAGATGCTGGCAGCCTGTGTCTCCCTTCACCCCCAGGCTCCTTCCAGAACTCATCAGAAAGAGCTTGTGTTGGGAGCACTGTGGGAGCAGGGTTCTGACAATCCTCCAGGCTTCATCTGTCAGGCTGATGAGGGAATCCTGTGCAGAAAGAACACTGTAGTAGGAGCAGAGGAAGGCAATGCTTACAGAAAGAAGTCATTGGGCTTAAGGTGGTGTCACCAGTCTTGGCAAAGGCAGGTTTAGATGAAAAAGCAAACATTTTTTGTCAACAATTTGTGTATGGGCTGGGTTTTGTTACCATGCCAGTGCCTCTGCTTCTAAGCTGTTTCATATCCCCTCCCACTCCCAACATGCATATACATACGCATTCAGGTTCACCTACTATGTGCCAGGTACTGTGTGAAGTGCTGGGAATATAAATACAAAAAAAGAAAGATAGTCCTTGCCCTTAAGGACCTTACAGTCTAATGGGGAAAGAAAATACACAAAAGGAAACTGAAAAGACACATAGAGGAAAATATTGGGCAGGGCCATGATGGAAAAGTACAAAGAGATAAAGCCATGTAGGAAATGAAAATATGGCCAGCTGGCTTGAGGACCCTTCTAATTTGTAGGTTTGAGGAGGAGCTCTCTGCACCACCTTCCATTCACAGGGACTCCATGGGTACAGGGTACTGATGAGATGTGAGTGCCAGGGCTGATTAAGATTAGAGCATGATCAAGTTCTTGTGGGTATGAAGGACAAGCCCAAAAGATTGCAGGAGTGGGAAATGGGGAAGGGGAATAGACTTCCAGGAAGATAGCAAGGAACTAAAATAGGGAGGACACCTCAATTTCACAACCCGTTTCCCAAGGCTACCTCCTTCCAGACCTCCAGGGATAAAAGCAGTGCAACAGAAAGGACATTTGTATCAAGCAAAGAAAAGAAGGGATGTAATGACTTGCCAGTGGGCAAATGCTGAAAAGTCTTGAAATGTAGAACATGAGGCTGTCTTTTAGCTCTAGACTTGTGATGTCTTGGGAAACATCCAAGATGAAACACTTTCCCAGCATTGGAGAAACTAAGACTCAAGGTGTTCAAAGTTCTGTTCCATCAGTGTCTGAAAGCTGGTCTGTGAAAGAAGTTAACATCTGCAAACAGCCTTGCCAGACCATCTCCTCTCCTCAAATTCAATGAAAACATGGAATTCTACACAGCTTACTGTCATTTCTGCCCATCCTTGTCACCTCCCTTTCCATTCACTTCCAGTTTCTTCATTATTCCTTTCAAAATATTTTACCTTAGGGACTTCAGTACACTATGCATCCACATGCAGCTTCCTGAATCAGGCAGTTCAGGACTCTTCCTAGTGAATGACTCACTCTGGTCCTAAGTACTGTGGGAATGCAGTAATTCTCTAGAGAGGAAATTCAGACACACATACATACACACACACATATGAGCACACACATGCTTTTGTACATATACACAAGTATTGACATATATATGTATCTATACATATATGCACAAATATGTATTAACTCTTGTCTGCAGACTGAAACTCTGAGTAGGAGACCCCAGAGGGCAGAAACTATTTCTTCAATCTTTAATTGTCCCACAGTGCCTAGTATATAGCTGTTTACTTAGCAAACCTTCTCTATAAACTTATCTGCTGAATAAATTAATGACTAGGAATTGTAATTTGCCCAGAAGTCACCCAGCGTATCAATTACAAATGTACAGAACAGATTCAGGTCTCCTGTTGTTTCATCCCTTTAGCTAAGAGTTTTATGTATTGTTAAACACCATTCTCCATATACTAAATCTATTCTTTTCTAGAAGATTTGGTGCCGCCAAAAACCATCTTTCATCCTGGGGAAGCTGCGGCCTTGAGGTCACATGTGGCCTTCTACGTTCTTGGGTGTGGCCTTTTGACTGAGTCCAAGTTTTACAGAACAAATCATTTTATTTAGGGGATTTGTTCTGTGAAGCTTGGCTTCAAAGAGCCCCACTTGAAGACCTAGGGAGCCACATGTGGCTTTGAGGCAGCAGACTGCGCACTCCTGATTTAGACCAAAGGGCATTCTTTGGAAATGCTAAGCCTGAATTAAGCAGGCAATCAAATGCTTCGAGAGGAATTTGAGTCGATGCCAAGTTATTGATCCAATTATCACATAGTTTATCCAATATGATCTCTAATGTGGAACAAAAATATTACATTTGCTTATTTTAGTGCATAGCACATGGTAGGCATTTAATAGATGCTTATTGATTTTAGGCATTTTAACAACCACATCAAACTAACCATTTGGGATAGGACTGAGTGCTGGATGATCACCACTCGTAACACATTTACAAAAAGAAACTGACCTGAAAATGGTCACTTACAGACCATATGTAGACAGTTAATAAACATTTATTAAGCATCTACTTTGTGCCAGGTAATGTGCTAAGCCCTGAAGATACAAAGAAAGGCAAAGACAGTCTCTGCTCAAGGATCTCGTTGTCTAATGGGTTATAGAACATACAAAAAACAATGTATGAACAAGATACATATAGGATAAGTTGGAGATAATCAACAGAGGGAAGACATTAGCGTTAATGGGAATCAAGAAAAGTTTCTCATAGGTAGTGGGATTTCAGCTGAGACCAGAAGGAAGTCAGGGAAGCCAGGAAGTGGAGATGAGAAGGGAGAGAATTCTAGATATGAGGAATGGTCACTGAAAACACTTGGAGTCCATAATAGATGGAGTGTCTATTTCATTCCAGGCAAAGTAATTCAATACAGTTTAAATCAATAAGCATTTTATTAAGCATTTCTGATGTCCCATGAGCTACGCTCTGCAATGAGAACACAAAGATAAAATGAAATGCTTCTTGTCCTCATAGACCTTACATTCTATTGGCTTATCCCATTCATTCCACAAACTGATTTTTCTTTCCCCTAGCCACACAACTCTAAAAGCAACAGCTAGCTGGAATTACTTCTTGCTCAGGTAGCAATCTACTTTCTACTGGGAATTATTTCAATGGACAAAATTCAAACTACAACAGTCATCTCCAATAATTTTTCCTTCTTTATAGCCTTAAAATTTCCTGAGATCTATGTTTCATCCAAAGCAGATGGTAAAGGAATCTGCTAATGGGCAGGGTGAGTTTTGACTCTTTCACTAAAGGTATATGCCTCTAGGTAATGCCACTGTGGAAATGGGGAGGCAGAGCTCTTCCTAATGGGTTTAGTCCAAGGAACAGAAAATACATCAGCTGAAGCATAACAAATTCTACTTCAGCCCTTTATTTTTTACTCTATTGTATGCCTCTCATTTTAAAACGTGTTTCTTGTAAACAACATATTGTCAGATTTTGGATTTTGATCCATTCTGCTATCCATTTCAGTTTTACGGGAGAGTTTATCCCATTCATATTCAAAGTTATAATTACTAGTTGGGTATTTCCCTACATCCTATTTTTCTTCTCTCCCTCTCTCCCTCTCTCCTTCCCTCTCCCCTTCCCTCTTTCTTTCTCTCCCTCCCTCCCTCCCCTACCTCTCTTCCCTCACTCCATCCCTCCCTCTCTTTCCCACAATGCCTCCTAAAAAATCTAATTTGCTTCTGACCACTGTCTTCTTAATTTGCACATCCTTCCAAAAATCCCTCCTTTATCCTAATCTCTTGTCCTCCTATTTCTTTGTAAGTTAGGAAGAATTTTATACACTTCTAGATGCATATGTTATTCCCTCTTTAACCCAGTTCCAATGAGAGTAAGGGTCACACACTATCCATCTTCCACCCTATCCTCACTTTCACTATAACAGTTCTTTCATTCACACCTCTTTTGCACGATATAATTTGCCCTATTTTTACTTCTCCCTACTAAATTTTATTTTTTGGATTTTATTGGATCATCCCATCATCATCAACTCAACTCCAAGCTTTCTATGTATATTCTTTCAAACTACCCCAGTAATGATAGTATTCTTAAGAATTACAAATATCATTTTCCCATATAAGAAGTAAACAGGTTTTTTTTAACCTTATTAAATCCCTTATAATTAGCCATTCATGTTTACCTTATTATGTTTATCTTGATTCTTCTAAGTCAGATTTTTTGTTCAGTTCTGGTCTTTTCCTCAAAAATGCCTGTAAGTCTTTTAGTTAACTAAATATCCATTTTTCCCCCTTGCAGGATTACACTCAGTTTTGTTAGGTAGGTTATCCTTAGTTACAAACTCAGTTCCTTTGCTCTTTGGAATATTATATCCCATGCCCTTCAGTCTTTTAATGTAGAAGCTATTTAATCTTGGGTTAACCTGACTGTGGCTCCACAATATTAAAAAAATTTTTTCTAGTGACTTGTAATATTTTGGGAGCTTTGAAACTTAGCCTGCAATGTTCCTGTGCATTTTCATTTTGCAGTCTCTTTCAGGTGGTGATTGATATATTTTTTCAATTTCTCTTTTACCTTCTAGTTCTAGAACTTCAGGGCAATTTTCCTTAATAATTTCTTAAGTACAGTGTCTAGATTTTTTTTTGATCATAGCTTTCAGGTAGTCTGACAGTTCTCTTCTCAATCTGTTTTCCAGGTCAGTTTTATGTTCTCTTCTAGTTTTTCATTCTTTTGATTTTGTTTTATTATTTCTTTATGACTTATGGAGACATTAGCTTCCCTTTGCCTAATTCTAATTTTATGGAGTTATTCTGTAAGTTTTGGGATCTCTTTTTCCAATTGGTTGACTTTCTTTTCATAATTTTCTGCTTTTTTTGCATTATTATGCTTATATCTTCCCCATTTTCTCTCAACCTCTCTAATTTGATTTTAAATTCTGTTTTTTAGGTCTTCCAAGAGCTCTTTTTGGACTTGTGACCATTTTACTTCTTCTTTGAATCTATATAAAAAGCTGCTTTGTCTTCTTCTGATTTTGAACCTCGATCTTCTCCGTCACCATCATATCTATCTATGGTTGGGTTCTTTCTGTTTGTTTGTTTGTTTAGTCATTTTTTAAAAAATGGTGTATTTCTTGGTTTTCAACTTTGTGTTAGTATTCGTCTCTTCTCAGGGTTGTGTGTGGGATAATGTCTCAGGCTTCAGGTTTTTACATGCTGTTGTTTTCTGAGCTCTGTCTGGGAACCTTTGACTTCCTATTTCTTCCCATGTTCTATAATCCAAGGCCAGGTATGGAGGCTGCTCCTCAAACTCCTGCCTTGGTCCCGAAGTGACTTCAGGTACTCATCTGTGCCATGAACCATCACCAGGGCCCTCCCAAACTCTCTTGCTCCCCGTAGTCCCTCAGGAGGCTGCTGGCATTAGCTCACCCCTTTTGCTCTGGTATGGAAATCAGATACTGGGCTCTCTCCAGTGACCACAACTATCAGGCCCTTCCACCCCTGCAGCCACACTCACCACCATGTGTTTGTTCTTCCCCATAGGCTGTGGGATGGAGTCTAGACAGTGCACCTGGGTCTGAGCCCCTCATCCAGCACCAGCCAAGGGCCCCCACAATCTTCCCCTGATCAGGTACCCAACCCCCACAGCCATAGTGGGGCTAAAGCTTCTTGAAGGAAGGGCTGCCACCTACCCAGCTGTTTATGGATTCTGAGGTGTCTGTTGAGGTCTCTTCACTTCCATCAGACCACACCACCACCCCAAGAGGTCAGAGCTTTCCTATGTCCCCCCAAGTTGTCAGCCTGTTCTACTGCTTTATCCTGACTTTTAAGTATTTCTGCTTCATTAAAATTTACTTTGAGGCATTATTGGAGGGATTGGGGAGAGTCAGGTAGTTTCTGGTCTTATTCTGCCATCTTCCCATAATTCCTTCCAAGGAAAAGACCAGAAAGGAACTAATAAAAGCTCACAGCAGACTTTTATAAAGTATTTCCTCATAATAACCCTGTGAGAGTATTATTATCCCCATTTTATTGATAGGGAAACCAAGGCTCAGAAAAGTGATTTACTTGTTCAGAGTTGCAGGGCAAAAAAGTATCAGGACTTGCCTGCCTCAAACACTTACTTGTTGTGCGACCCTGAGCAAGTCAGAACCTCTCAGAGTTGTTTATGCTCCATTTCCTCACCTAGAAAGCTTGAGGTCTCTTCCAGCTCCAAACACAGGATTCCATGTCTCTACATCTTGTCCTCTTTCCACTAGTCTGCCTTATTGTTTGGTCAGGACTTTGGATTTCATTAGTGAAAGGAACTCCCCTTGTGGAAACTTTCTCCCTCAATGCAGATTGACAACTTGACTTAGAGTCTGAGAAAGTCTCCTGGGATATATGAGACCTTAGGTGACTCCCCTGAGGCCACACAGCCAGGATGAGCCAGATGTAGAGTTTGAATCCATGCCTTTCTGGGCCTCTCTCTACTGCACCTAACTTCTCCAAAGAGTCAGGTCATAATGGAATAGCAAGGTAAAAAAAAAATTATATAAATATAGAGATAGATATATGTTTATATATATGTATATACACACATATGAATGTGCATGTGTGTATATGTTCCAATATGTTTACATTCGAACACATGCAAGTATATGTATAAAGTATGTGTATACACATGTGTATATTCTAACATATGTATGCATATGCAAATATATGTGTGCACAGATATGTAGATATCAGGGAAAAGAGTTTGGAGGAGAGGATTGCCAGAAAAAGGAAGAGAGATACAGGAAAAGAAAACAAAAAAGATAAATGGGGGAAAAACTTTGGCAGAAAGAAATGAGAGCTGTGATTAGGAATTTTTGGCTGTCTCATTAGCACATTGTAAGTCTCCCAATTTCTAAAATGATCAGGGCAGAGAACTGCTCCTCCAGAGGAAACAGCTCCTAAAGGCTTCCAAAGGGAGACCCGAGGATGACCCTCATGTTGCTCTGCCTCTGTGTAATGTAATGGAAAACATATTTATGAAGAAATCCTTCCTTAAGAGCATAAACCTGATTTCATTGTCTCCTAAAAAGGAAAAGAGAAAGCCTTTGTTGCCCCTAGCTTCAGATGCTGCCCAGAAAGCAGCTTAAGCAACTGAATGTTGGGAGGAATGAGAGTGAACAATGACAAGACCTGACGTGGAGCTCTAGGGTCCTGGAGCAAATTTTAGACACAGTGTTTAGACACAGCCGAAAGACAGCTGGATTTTGTGTCCAATAACCCAGATTCAAATCCTTGCTCTGATGCTTATAACTTATGTGACCTTAGACAAGTGATTTTATCAGTATGGGCTTTAATTTCCTTATCTGTAGAGAGACAGTATGGCAGAATGGATAGGGCTCAGATTGGAGTCAAAAAAAGACTTAGGTTCTAGATAATTACTAACTGTGTGACCCTGGGCAAGTCACCAACCCTTCTGTGTCTTAATTTCCTCATCTGTAAAATGAAAAGGTTCAATTCATTAACTTCTAGATTTATGATTCTATTAGAACAAGAAGGCTAATGTGTTGATTTGGTTCAATTAACAATATTGTTTTCCTATTTTTCTTTTTCTTGTATGTATGGTTTGTTTCACCTAGGGTTTTTTTGGGGGGGGGGAGGAGTTATTGGGAAGTAATGTAAAAATAAAAGACATCAATAAACACTGAAAAGGAAGAAAAGAAGGGAAGGGGAGAGAGAGGAGAGAGAAGAGAAAAGAGAGAGAGAGAGAGAGAGAGAGAGAGAGAGAGAGAGAGAGAGAGAGAGAGAGAGAGAGAGAGAGAAACAGAAAAAAAATGTCCCAGTGATTTACATATGGCTTCCAAAAACTTCACCAACAGTAATTCTATCTTGCCCAGGCAGGATGGTCTGAACTATTCTCTGATCTCAGAGAAGGAGTTAGAGCAGAAATGTAAAGTGTGTGTGTTGTATACCTACACAGCACATACACAACATTCCTTTCCTTCCAGCACAGAAGTTTTCAGTTTGCAGACCATTTTGGATAGTATTCTTACAGCAAAATAAAAAAAAAAAAAGCAGATCAACCCCTACCACATTAAATAATGTTAGGAATCTGGTTTAATCATCCCCACATTAGGAAATCCAGTCTGAGAACTGAAACTCCATCCTTCAGGGGATCTTGGAATCACCAAGAAGCCTGAGATCAATACATACTTAGCTCTTGGGGGGGCTTATGTGGGTTGAGGTTCCTGAAGGAGCTACTGTTAACAGGATCGAGCTCAGGATACAGAGGGGCCCCTGGAGAAGGGTGGACTGAGTACTCTGAAGTTACTCAGAGTCTCTAAATCAAGAGCAGCATTTGAGGGGTTCTTGAAGTCAAGCCCTTCTGGGGAATGGTTCCCGATACCACTGCAGCCTTTGTGCTCACACAACATCTTCCTTCCTCTCACTGCTCTCTTATCTACAATTGTATCAGTTATTAGTCGTATATGGCATATACCTCATTATTTTTCCATACATGTGCCCTGTCTTTCCAACTTTCTCTTTGAGGATAAGGACCATATCTTAGATGTCTGTTTTTCATCACCTAGTTGCACATAGTAGACATTTAGTAAATAATTGTTGACTGAGTAATCACTCACCCATGGTTCCTTTAGCTTAATTAAACAGACCCAAGAAAGGAACACATTCAAGTGAGAAACAATCTTCTCATCTTCTTGTTATCAACTCCTTTGAATTCTTGGAGAACTGAAGGCAAACCCCCACAATGAGCTCCTTCTCCAAGCCCAGTGGGGATGATCCTTTCCAGAATGACCTTCAAAAGGAATTCTGAGAAGTGTTCACCATGGAGCGTTTCCTCACACTGACTCAAGGCAGTCTTGACAAGGAAAGTCAGTCAGTCACTAAGCATTTATTAAGCTCTTACTATGTACTAAGTACATTGTGCTAAGCACTGAGTATGAGAGGGAAGAAAAACACAATCTCTGCTTTCAAGAAGCTCATATTTTAATTGGAGACAGTATGTAAATAACTATGTAGGTACAAGATATATACTGAGTAGATATCAGATAATATCAGAGTGAAGGAAGGCTCTATCATTGGGGGAAATGGGGAGGAAGAAGGAGACTGGGGAAAGTCTGGGGGAAGGTGGGATTTTAACTGAATCTTGTAGAAAGCGAAAGAAGACAAGAAGCAGAGGAACAAGGGAGAAGATTCCAGGCATGGGGGGATGACTGGTACAAAAGCCAAGAACAGAGTCGAGTCATGGATGTGGACCAGGGGGGCTGGATGGCAGAATCTGTGGAGAAAAGTATAAAGAGTTTGGAAATATAAGAAGAAGCCCAAATGGGAAGGTTTTCTTGGTGTTTATGAAGCCTTGGATTTCACATTGAAACCTTGAGTATACTCCAGAATATTTTATTACTTCTCCTGAGCTTTCTGAAGCTGCATCTCATCATGCATGCTAATGTGGAGGCCCCCACTCAAAGTGACTAACTGAGGAGCTTCCACGGGGTTTGGAGTGTGTTGATCCGGTCCATCCCTTTTGCTCTGGCCCCATGCCTAAGGAAGCTTGTTGGGTTCGCAATCAAAGACATTTGATCTTCTGGAGTGAAGCTTTCCCCAATGGCACCAGAGACTCACTCAGAAGTCACGGGACAAGATGAGTCCTCAGACAAATGTTGTTGGATCCCTGGAATGTGTGAAGTCTCCAGGATATTTTCTCCCCTGTACTCTTCTGTTAAAGCACATATGTGTAAGCCCAGATTTATTAGAAACATTTGCTGAGATTTGTACTGAGATCCTGGATAGGAGAATGATAGTAGGTACAAAATTGGTCTTGGGGTTTAGCTATTTAGGTTAATAGGAAGCACTTAAAGTGGAGGTAGATTCTTTCCCACCCATTGTTTTTTTCAGGGAATCTTTTCCAACTTGACATTCAGTATGTGAAGTTTCCCTTAATGTACGAGAAATAGAGAGAGGATCCCATCCTGAACACATATTGTGTGAGGGTTGAGGTTGATGGGAAAGAGTAGTAGAGAGGAGAAAATGCTTGGGGTATCTGGATGGGAGGGAAAATGCATGCGTGTGTGTGTGTGTGTGTGTGTGTGTGTGTATCTTGGATTTCAGACAGCCTTAGACAGTCCACAGATCCTGTCAGAGTTCTATGTTCCAATATGAGAATGAGAAATGCTTTTATTTCTCTTGTTTTTGTTCAATCAATTCCATGGTGTCTGCCTTTTCATGACCCCATACAATGTTTTCTTGGCAAAGATAGTGGAGTGGTTTCCCATTTTCTTTTCTAGCTCATTTTATGAATGAGGAAACTGAGGCAAACAGAATTAAGTGACTTACGTAGGATCACATGAGTAGTAAGCGTTTGAGGTTACATTTGAATTCAGATCTCCCTGACTCAGTGCTCTCTATCCACTGAGCCACCGACCTGCTGCCTCTGTTTCTCTGCCCATTCCTGAAATCTGGTTTTTGTCCTCATCACTTGACTGTTCCCTCCAAACTCATCAATCACCTTCATCTTGTCAAATCCAGAGATTTTTTCCCGCAATTCTAATTCACCTTGTATTTCTTTGTAAATATTTTACAAGTACTTGTATCCTTCCCCAGTAGAATATAAACTCTTTGAGGGCAGGCATTTTTTACTTTTTGTCTTTGTATCTCCAACTTCTAGAATAGTATCTGATACGTAGTAGGTACTTCATACATATTTGGCTGAATAGTGATACATAGTATAGTTCATAGTGCAAGGTGTTTTGGAAAGATTATTAATTTGGCAGGGGGCAGGGGAAGGAAGATTTTTGGGAAGCAAATGCTAGTCTTTTTTTTTAAATTTCCAACTGTAATATCTCACAATCACAGAATTTCAGAGTTGGAAGGGAATACAATAGTCATCTAGTTTAACCCCTGTCCTCATAAGAATCTCTACCGTAATATGCTCTATGCAGTTGCATGAAGATGTCTGGTAAGGGGGGAAACCCACTATTTCCCGGGTCAGTCAGTTCCTCTTTGGGATAAATCTCATTGTTATATGGTTTTCCTTACATCCTGCCTAAATAGCCTCTTTGCTACTTCCACTAATTACTCCCAATGTTATCCTCTTGTGCCAAAAAAATAAGCAAACAAAAATCTAATTCCTCCTTAGCATGACAGCCTGGCGAAATATAATTTTCCACTCCGAATCTTCTATTCCCCTTCTATTCTTTATTTCTTTCAACTTCAGGGCTTAGCACAGTGCCTTGTGGCACATAGTAGGTGCTTAATGAATATTTATTGAACTGAATTGAATTCAACTGCTCCTTATTTAACATGTATACAAAACCCTTAACCAGTGCTCTCATCTGGACATTTTTCATCTCATCAATGTCTTTTCTAAAGCAAAATGCCTAGAATTGAACATATTCAAGATAGGGTCTGACCAGGAAAGAGAAAAGTGGTCAAATCTACTACCTATTCCTGGAAGTTATGCCCTTCTTAAAGCAACCCAATTTACATTATTACTTTTTTTGGCTACCACTTTACACCACCAAGTCATATTGCGCTTGCAGAATGCTAAATCTCTTGGTTCTTTTTCAGGGAACCACTGTCTAATTACACTCCCTTTTTCCTCCATCATGTACTTGTGATAACCACTTCTTGGACCCAAAGGTAAAACTTTACATTTATCGCTATCATCTTAATCCTTACTAGCAGAGAAAAAACTAGAGGTTGTATCCTTGCAAACAAATGCCAGGTCAAGTGAAACTGTTACTTGCTTTAATTATCCAAATAGTTAATTTTAATTCTCATCTTTGTGGTCATGTAGACTGACCTGATTTGAGGGTAGATGGAAAGGAGTGCTGACCTTGGAATTGGGAGAGCTGGTTTCATATCTCAGCTCCATCACTTAACTTGTGTAATCTGAGGAAAGTAACGTGGTCTGTCTAAGCCTCAGTGTCCTCCTCAATGAAAGGATGGCACTGGCCTCTATTCTTCTGAGAATCTCTTTCAGTTCTCACATTCTATGATGGTGACTTTTTGTTTCTGTGAAGTTCTGTGGTAAAAGTCAGTCTCTACTTGTGCAGCCTTGGATAAAGTTGGTTTCCTTACAATGGGGTGAGGAGGGGGGAATGGAAAACAGAGAATTTCTAAGATTTCTTCCATCTCCTAAAAAAAATCTGATATTCCTATGGTAGGTACAAGATTCCTCCTGTGCTCTACTTGCTGACAAAGGATAAATTAACTTTGTTTACATTCTTGGGAACAATAATTAGCATATGATTCATGCGGAAAAAAATGTTCCTATCATTTATTCTTTCTAAGGGTTTATTTTAGTTTCTTCATTGTTTATGTCGAAAGTTCCAGGGTCTGTTTAGCTTCCCTAGATCAGAAAAAAAAAAAAGCCCACTTTCTAAACAAATACTACCTTTCCCTGAGCTTTCAAGATAGGAGCTATTTATTTTTCCATGAAAGTGACCAACACTAGTTTGTGCATCTCTTCCAGATGTTGCGATCTGATGGGTAATGAAGTCAATTTGGCTTCTTGAGCATTAAAGTTGAAGCCATCAGTCCAGTGGAGAGAAAGTCTAAAAATCAGCTTTGTTTTACTTTTGTCTGGCTTTGCCAAGGGGTAAAGCCTTGAAGACCATTGGGTCCTATGTCTGGAGAGAGTTGGTTGGTTGCGTTTTTTTAAACACCCGAATTTTGGTAGACTCAATTTCTGGAGCAATCTCCTCCTCTCCCCCAATTCCCTAAGATAGTCCTGCTTTATGACGACAGCATTGGGATATGTATTTACCATATTTGTGTGTGTGTGTGTGTGTGTGTGTGTGTGTGTGTGTGTGTGTGTGTGTGTGTGTAGGGGAGGGTCATCTTGAAAATGATTCTTTCCTTTGGATCAAAAAGGAAATGAGGAGGAATTTTAACTCTTTATATGTAGGAAAATAGTATCACATTGGGAATAGAGGGAAGGCTTTGGAATCAGGAAGATCTGGGTTTAAGTCTTACCCCCTGATGCACATAGTTGGTTGGGTGACTCTGGGTAAGTCACTTAACCTTGAAGTTTCCTAGGAAAATCTCTAAGAATATGAGTTTCAGAGTAGGTCCTGACCTCTGTTGGTAGCTGGAGTTTCCACATCTGGGAGTACCCTATACTAAGGTCTAGTTCCTATCCAGTTTCTCTCCCAGGCCAGGTCTTTATGTTCTCACAGTGAAAGCTTTCACTGTAGGCATGCATTTGCCTCAAGCCAAAACTCAAAAACACATAGAAAGTGATTGTTTATTACAGAAGAGTATACCATGGGAGTCCTCTAACTAAGGGCTTCTTTTGCTGTTGTTGAGTCACTTCATGACTTTTCATGACCCCATTTGGAGTTTTCTTGGCAAAGATATTGGAGTGGTTTACCATTTCTTTCTCCAGTTCATTTTACAGATGAGGTAACTGAGGGAAACAGGGTGAAATGACTTGCCCAGGGTCATACAGTTAGTAAGTATCTTAGGCCAGACTTGAACTCAGGAAGTTGAGTCTTCCTGACTCCAGGCCTAGAACTCTATACATGAACTTCCTTAGTATATTTAAATGTGACTTAATTTGTAAAAATTGCTTGTTGAAACCAGATCTGTTGTGTTAAGTGAGGTATACTTGAAATTATTCCTTCCTTCTTCTCCTCCAAAGCCTAGGTAAAAGCAAGAAATAATAGAGATATTTAAAATTTATATTATTCCAAAAATCACCTACAATTCACTGGGCTGTCTGTCATTGAATTATCTGATTATATGTAAGAAACCTAAAATGTCTGGAATGTGTTTTGCTTATCTTTTCTTATCTTTTCTAAGGTAAGTCTTTGCCTTCTTAATCTACCTTGATTTAAGATGTCCTCTTCATCTGCCTTGATTAAAGAATAATTAAAAACTTATCCAGAAATGTCTTATCTTTTCTTCTACATTGTCCCTAGGGATTTCTACTCCAGAGGTAGATTAATTTTTTATTACTTTCCCCACTAATTTCATTTTCCATAATAACAGAAACTGAGATCCAAAAAGGACTTAACAAGTCATCTTTGGTTCAACTTATGGCCAAAAGAAATCTCTACTATAATATTTTGGACGAGCGTATCAAGTGGTTATCTGCCTGAAGGGGGACCCAGCATCCCTCAAGGAAGCACCTTCCATTTTCCGACACCTCTAATTGCTAGGAATTTTTTGCTGACATTGAACCAAAATTTATTTCTTTGTGACTTTCACCCATTGTTTCTGGTTCTTTCCTTTAGAGCCAAGAAATAAAAATCTCATCATTCCTCCATGTGACAGCTCTTCAAATTCTTGAAGATGTCTAGCATGTCATCCCTGACTTATCTACTGAAAGCTGAATATCCTCAGCTCCTTCGAATGATCCTCATGTAACATAGAGTCAAGGTCCTTCTCTATTCTGATTGTTCTACCTGGGCACTCATTCACTGATATCCTTCTTAAACCTGTGTCATTTTCAATTGCCCCTTGTAATCTTGATCTATGGTTGAATATTCTAAGTCTCTTTTTCCTTATCAGGTGACATACTTGGGTTGTTGGGATATATGACCTCTTAGAGAATTTCATTTAGATGAAAACCATAAGGAAGAATCTTAAATTAGGCCCCTGGATGCTTATTTTCATGAGTCACCATCTTCTGAGTCCTTCTGACACCCCCATTATTTATTCAACAAATAACAATTTATTGAGCACCTTATGTTGTGATTTTTCAAATTTCGCTTTTGATATTTGAGTTTTTAAATGTGTTTGTTTTCTAGTGTTTTTTCTTAGTTGCACTCACAGTTCTTTAACCTGATCTTTATTTTTTTTTGAAAAAAGTGTTTATAGGCATAAATTTTCCCCCTAAGAAATTCTTTGGCTGCTTCTCCAAAAGTTTTTTATGCGTCATTTTGTCGTCCGTATCTTTAATGAAATTATTTGTTCTTTGAATTTCTTTAGGATTGGGTTATTTGGTCTCTAGTTAACCTAAGTCCTTTCTTCAATGTCCCTTTATTGAATAGAGGTTTTATTTCATTGTGGTTAGTAAAGTGTGTGTTTCCTATTTCTGCATTTGTTTGTGAGATTTTTAATGCCCTAACACATGGTCAGTTTTTGCAAAGGGAACAGTTATGTTGTGTAGGAAATATCCTCAGTCTTGTGATCACTTCAGTCACCACTTTCTGCTCTCCTTGTCATAGTGTTGAATTCCTTTTTACACATATAAAGGAACTGGGAAGTAAGAGAGAGACCCCTACACTTCAGTGATGTAGAAGTCATGGGATGCTACACAAAGAAATGAATTCCATCACTACCCAGAGTACATATCTCCATTTAATCTTGATTACTGGTTCCTTATCTCATGGGAGGATGATGTAGACTTAGTGATTAGGGTTAATTAACAGACCTGGAGGGAGATAAAACACCAGGGGCAAAAAAGACATGGTCCAGGCCATAAAGGTAATGGTAGTACTACCTTAGATAGGGCCAAAATAAACAAATTCCTAGGGTTAGGCAGCAGTCATGAAAGGAGGCCTGAGCAGTGGTCTGAAGCAGAAAGTTTGAAGTGGTTAGGAATTTTGGGGATTGGGGGGAAAAATATCAACACAGAAGATGGTTAGGACAATACAGAGAGTTGTACAAGGCATCAGTGAATGACGGTCTGTCGTCTACAAAGTCCCCACTTGAGATAGCATCCTTTTATGGTTGGGCTTGTCAGCCCTCACCCCCACCACCATCTGCATCTGTGCCACTGGAATCTGGGACAATGAGGTGGAGGAGAACCTGCCAGAATTTAAGGAGGTTCTTGGGAAATCCTGCCGTAAATTGTTCTGATCTGCTTCTCATCCTACTTCTTCCAGAAATTTTCTAAAATGACCTGCCTATGGCTAAAGGCAAACTGAGAAACATAAGGACTAAGGACACTGAATTACTGTTAGTCATCAATGTTTCACCACCACGAGATTTGCTCTCCAGATCATAAAAGCATAGTCAATGAAACACAGCAATTGAATGTAGGCATGGGGTAAATAAATTATCCTCTAGATTTTGCTGTAATAAGGTTTGCACTGCAGGCCTTCATATTTTCTTTGTTGAAGACTTTGGGTTTATAAATAAAAATGACTCTGGAAGTGAACATTTCATGCAGTTCTGCTCTTTGAATTGGAAGGTAAAGAACAGACTCCTAATGGTTTTATTTGGCAAACAGCTTTGTGGCAATGGAGGAGGCCAAGGGAGACAATATGGTCTAGTGATTAGGTTGGGGGCTTAGGCCTCAGAGGGGGTTCCATTACTTAGGGTCTATAAAACAGATGGAAATGTTGACTGCAAGGTGCTCAGAATGAGTTTGAAAGGTTGGCATGAGTTAGAAATCTTGTTCCAGAAATCCCACAGCCTGGGGTTATCATTTTTCAGCTGTGTTGTTAACTGGCTGAGCTTGGATAAATTTAGTGAATTACTTCTCTCAAATTAAAGAGAAGGGGCCTAATCCTCCTCTATCTCTTTCTCTGTGCCTGCTATCTACTTCCTTTACCTCCCCACTCCATCTTCTCCACCTCTCACTCCTCACCCCCATAGAAATTGATCCAGAAAGGAAGGATAGAGTTGTAAGACCTTTAGGGCCTTGTGGGACTAGCATAGAAAAGAGGGAGAATATCAGTGGCTGCAACAGCAAGTCATTCTAAAGTATCCTTTCCAGCGTGTGCTGATAAAGGTTGAACAGCTAACTCACCAGAAAAAGAAAATATGCCCATTACGCACTTTTTAAAAGCCTTACTCTACATTATCAACATTTGCTTAAGTCTAGACAACCAAAAAAACCTGATTTGTAGCCATGGCCAGTTATAGAGGTATAAATGCTCATGCTAAAAATTTAACCATCGAGCCTGTTGGAGCTGGTTCAAGCACACCCCTGATCCTTTGCCAGAGGGCCAGATTACATCTTATATCCCATTCCCAGATTCCACCCTGAATTCAAGGAGGATTTTGGAGACCCTTTAAGAAGTAAAACTAGAGAGGGGTAACCAGGGATTTGTCCTAGGTCACTGAAGTTTAGAGGGCACAAAACAATACATGCATTCTTCCTTTCAGTGGGTAAAACAATTGAGTTTGGTGTGTAGTTAGCAAGAATAATTAATCAGAATTGGAAACTATCAGAAACGTTGCTCAAAATCATTTGGGTACTACTGCAGTTAACAAATTCCCCCCTCTCACTCAACTGAATTGGTCTTGATTACTTCGTGTATTGTTATATTACATCATGAATTAACCAAGTTGGTTTGTAGGGCCTTGATGCTTAAAGGTGCCTGAACAGCTTAGAATGCCTTAAGATCATAAATCTAGACCTGGAAGAAGGCCCAGAGGTCATCTAGTCCAGCCTTCTCTCCACCTCCACCTCTTATTTTCCAGGTGAGGAAACTGAAGCTTTTCTTGGGAATTGCAAGAAAGCATCCCAGTCAAATGAAATCCTTGACTCTCAACACAGCTAGATGAAGAATTGGGCCACATGATGGGGATTTCTGGACTTTGCCAGGTATGCATCATCAAGGACTTTCTTGTTATCCATAATTTCCCTGTGTAGGATAAATCTAAACTCGAGGACATTGGGTCTCCTAAGTTGTCTCTCAACTTGAAAATCAGAACCAATCTGGGGTTCCTGAGCTATTTAGAGAAAAGGCACTTTGAGGGGGAACTTTACATATTTGTCAATGACCTCAGCCATGATCATTGAGTTCACTTTCTTCCTTTTTCTCTGGGTGATTATTAGTGGATCCCTTTAAGCTCCTATGGAGCATTTACTTTTTCTTTTTTTTCTTTCAGTTCTCTACTTTTTATTTTTCTCTTTAAATAGTATTTTATTTTTTCCAATTACATGCAAAGATAATTTTTAACATTTTTTTTTTGGAGTGAGACAATTGGGATTAAGTGACTTGCCCAGGGACACATAACTAATAAGTGGCAAGTGTCTAAGGATGGATTTGAACTTGGGTCTTCCTGACTCCAGGAATGTCCAACATTCACTTTTTATAAAATTTTGAGTTCCAAATTTTCTCCCTCCCTTCTTCCCCCCTGCCCCCTAAGACAATTTGGTATAGGTTATATATATGCAATTATGTAAAACGTATTTCCATATTAGTCAGTTTGTGAAAGAAGAAGCAGGACAAAAGGGAAAACCATGAAAAAATAATAATGTGAAAGTAGCATGCTTGGATCTGCATTCAGAATCCATAATTCCTTCTCTGGATGTGGATAGCATTATCCATCATGAGTTGGATCCATTCTAATGCTGAGAAGGGCTAAGTCAATTATATTCGATCATCATATAATTTTTCTATTATTGTGTGTGATGCTTTCCTGGTTTTGCTTACTTGTCTTTGTATCAGTTCATGTAAGTCTTTCCAGGTTCTCATCATTTCTTATGGAATGTATTCTATTACACTCATATACCATAACTTGTTCAGCCAATCCCCAGTTGGTGGGAATCCCTTACTTTCCACCACAGTTCTTTGCCACCACAAAAAGAGCTGATATAAATATTTTTGTACATGTGGGTCCTTTCCCCATTTTTATGATCTCTTTGGGATACAGTCCTAGAAATGGTACTTCTGGATCAAAGGGTATGCACAGTTTGATTGCCCTTTGGACATAGTTCCTGAAGCATTTCTCAAGCACCAGATATGGCTGAAAAAGGAAAGCAGACCAAATTCTTTCAAACCATTCACCGTTTCTTATAACACATTTGCTCAGAAGGATTAAAAAAACAAAGATCCCAAAGCCTCTTCAAATGTCTCACCTTTTGGATATTCACTTGAGAGAGTTTTGATCAGCTTTTCCGCCACCACCCCCCCTCCCCTGCTTCAGGATTTTTTAGTACCTGTGATATGATTGGTCAGCCTTTTTACCAGTTCATAGAGATAAGGAAGATAATCCTTGATTTATCTGTTTCTAAAGGGAATAAAGTTTAGTTGAGCATCAGCCCAAATCTCAAACTTTTATAAGAGAAAAAGTGTACCTTTTGAATGTAACCAGCATAAGGAAGGCCAAAGAGCAAATGTAAGTATAGCTAATACCCACAAAGGGCTCGCTGAAGGTAGAGCTTGGTGATTCTTTTCAGACATGAGGAATCTGCCTCCCCACGAAAGAAGAAGCCTATTCAATCTGTCAACAAACGTTAACTAAGCAACTAAGGACTTAATTATGTACAAGACCAGGTGTTAAATGCTGCAAATATGTATGTATATATATGTGTGGGTATATAATACATGTGCATATATGTGTGTATAATATGTATGTAAACGTGTGTATAGTATACATGCATATATATACTTACACATACACATGCATATATATACATATATATGTGTGTGTATATATCTATATCTATATCTATCTATCTATCTATCTAATCTCTCTCTCTCTATATATATATGTATATATACATATATCTATCTATCTATCTAATCTCTCTCTCTATATATATGTATATATACATACACACACACACACATATATATATATGTACATATATATATATAAAAGATTTAAGGCATAAACCATGTACTCTACCAGAGGAAAAAAAAACATAAATAGAAATGAGGTAGGATCACTAATGGTTGAGATAGAAATCCATTCTAAAGAAAGTATCCTTCACAGAGGTATGCTGATAAAGGTTGAACAGCTAGCTCTTTAGAAAAAGTACCCACTTTTTAAAAGTGTTAAGCAGCAGGGATACAAATATGAAAAAGAAAGACAGGTTCTGCCCTCAAGGAGCTTATGGCCTAATGGAGGAAGAGAACCCACAAAAGGAAGCTGAAAAGGTTGGGGAGAGGACCTAGGGCAGAAAATGTACTCCACCATGATGGAATCCAGTCCAAGGAGTTCAAGTTGATGGGAAATGAAGAGCTGATGGTCTAGAAGATCCTTTAAATAGAGACTTTGGGAGGAACTCTATACTCTACCATCTAGCCCTCTAGAGGGTACTGACACTACAGATGTAGAATGAACGTCAAAGCTGATGTGATCTGGCAGGATTTTGAATTTCCTGATGAGGAGTTCATATAATATTTTAATGTTTACAAAGCACTTTATTCAAAACAACTTTTTGAGGTAGGCTATTTTCAAGTTATTTTTCAATTTTGTTTTAAACTATATTTTAATATCTTTTGTTTTTATATCACCTCTGTTTTCAAATATACTCTGTCCCACTCCCCTACCTAACAGCCATACCTTATAACAAAGATTAAGAAAGAGGAAAAAAACCATTTTAGCAAAACTAACCAATATTATCAACCAGAGATTTGAATGTTACCCACCTTTGTAAATAAGGAAGGGGGGTAAAATTTTTCACCTCTTTTATGAGTCCAGTCTTAGTCATTATAATTATACAGCATTGAATTTTATTTATTTGTGTTGTTTTTTTCCATTTACATTGTTATAATCATCTTTCATATTGTTTTTCTGGTTCTTCATGCTTCCCTCTAAATCACTCTGAATATGTCTTCCATGATTCTCTGATTTTGTATTCGTCCTTTCTTATGGCAGAGTTAATATTCCATTATATATCAGAGTAGCTAGGTGGCACAGTGGATAGACTGCTAGGCTTGGAGTCAGGAATAAATGAGTTTCAATCTAGTCTCAGATACTTATTAGGTCTGTGACCCTGGGCAAGACATTTAACCATTGTTTGCCTCAGTTTCCTCATTTGTATAAACTGGGAATAGTCATATTATCTACCTCACAGGTTCATTGTACAGATCAAATGAGGTAACTGTGAGGTACTTAGTACACAGTATATGTATATATGTATATATGTATATATACACACACATATACGTACATTATGCTATATATGCAATTATTAGTTATTTCATATTCATATGAATCACCATTCATTTAGCCTTTTGCCAATGAATGCTCATCTGCTTTGTTTCTATTTCTTTGCTACCACAAAATGCGTGGCCATAAGTATTTGGGAACATTCTTTCTGTCTTGGACTTCTTCAGCTTATACAACTAGACATAAAATATGAGAAAGATCTACTAGATTATACTGCCTCAGTTTAACACATAATAGGCACACAATGTTTGTTAAACCGAAATGGCTTTTCTTCTTTTGTAGTCTTTAAGAGAGGCAGTATGGCCTATTAGATACACAGCTGAACTCATTCAGAATGATCTAGGTTGAAGTGCTTTCTCTCTCTCTCTCTCTCTCTCTCTCTCTCTCTCTCTCTCTCTCTCTCTGTCTCTGTCTCTGTCTCTCTCTGTCTCTGTCTCTGTCTGTCTCTCTCTGTCTCTCTCTGTCTCTGTCTCTGTCTCTGTCTGTCTCTCTCTCTCTGTCTCTGTCTCTGTCTCTCTCTCTCTCTCTCTCTCTGTCTCTGTCTCTGTCTCTCTCTCTGTCTCTCTCTGTCTCTGTCTCTGTCTCTCTCTCTCTCTCTCTCTCTCCCTCTCTCTGTCTCAAGCACACACACATACACACACACACACACACACACACACACACACATATACATGCTCTGCCTCCATCTACAACTCATTTAACCTTTCATTGTCCTAAGGCATCTCTCTTACAGAAGTTCTTAATCATTTTTTTGGTACGTTGTGACTTCTTTGGAGTCTGATGCTCATGGACCTTTTCACAGAATAATGTTTTTAAATGCATAATGTAAAATATCTAGACTTACAAAGGAGATCAATTACACTATATAATTTTTTTTAAAAAACAAGTTCATAAACTCCAGGTTAAGAACTGCTGCTTCTAAGTCTGTCCATCACAGAAGGGGCACCCATCTGCACTGGTAGAGGGAGTGTCCTCATTTGGGAGTTCTCTATATCTGTGAATCACAAGTACAGTTACTATCCCTATATTGGGAAATAGTTACTATCCCTATATTTCCCTTATATTGGGAATATAATGGTCATGTGATACACATATATGATATGCATGAGGCAGCAAGGTGGTCCAGTGGTTAGAGCACAGGATCTAGAGTCAGGAAGACCCAAGTTCAGATCTAGCCTCAATCACTTACTAGACATGGGACCCTGGGAAAAGTCCCTTTCCTCGGTTCTCTCACCCATAAAATGGGGATAATAATAGCGCCTTCCTTCCAGAGTTGCTGTAAGAATAAAGAGAAATATTTGTCAAGTATTTTGTAAACTTTGAAGTGCAATATAAATGCTAGGTACTATTATTACAAAAGCATTCTGTACCTTTTCTTCTCAGGTTCTTTTTAAAATTCAAAAGTTATGGGGGGGGGGGGAAAGACGTTGATCACTTAATGAAAGGTAATCAAGATGAACTAAACCAAGTTTAGAGAAAGTGCTTTAAGTAAGAGACTCCCCACTGCTTCTCTGTGTTATCCATCAGTCCCCTGGCTTAGAAAGAGCTCTGGGAAATGGAAGAGGGTTCAAGACTTTTCAGCTTGGTAACTTTCTTCTTGTTTTTCTTTTCCATTTGTTGTATGATCTCACTGATGATGGAGAGCTGATTAGTGAGAACATCCAATGAACTAGCCCTGGGAATCTAGCTACACGCATCTATAGTACCCAGGGCTTCCTGCAGACCTTGTCATCTTTGGAATGGTTGCAAGGGAAAAGAAAATTGTTCCCTATCTAGTTATCACCCCCATGGCAGCAGAAATCCCCAACAGTGTTCTTTGGAGGCTTTTTGTTGTTACAGCTGTCTAGAAGAGACCCCTGCCCCATCATTTAGTCCTCATTTCAATTCAAATAATTTGGTCAGTTGCCTAGGATTTGTGGATTCCCACAAACTAGGGTAACAAGAGACTTTGCCTGTGTAGATGGAGACAAGGTAGCACCATTTTAACAAATGGGTGCTTTTTGCTTCAAGGCTTTACAACTTTGTCTTATTTTTAATTTCTATTCACGTAGGGATAGGGACAAGATTCTTGGATTTGACTCCTGTTATATATAATTATGGGCAGCTACATGGCTCAGTGGATAGAGTTCCAGGCCTAGAGTCAGGAAGATCTGAATTCAAATCTGGCCTCAGACACTTACTATGTGACCCTGAGTCACAACTGTTGGCCTCAATTTCTTCATCTGAAAAATAAGCTAGAGAAGAAAATGGCAAATCATTCCAGTATCTTTGCCAAGAAAATCCCAAATGGGATCATGACTGAACAACAATAAAATATGTAATTATTGAAGTTTGATTGTACTAGATTGTGAACTCCATGAGGGCAAGGCTATTGTTGCCTTTCTTTATATCCTGAGTTCTTGGCACGGTGCTTTGAACATAGCAGGTACTTCATAAATTCTTGTTGACTTGACTTGACTAGGACCATTAAATTAAAATCACAGTGCAAAGAAAAATTATTCTAGATTTGGAATCTGGGGCCCTGGATTCAAATTCCTGATCTGCCACATAATACTTATGTGACCTTGGGCAAGTTCTTTAGTCTTGGCTTCAGCTTCCTCATCTCCAAAAGAGATTAGATTGTAAGATCCCTTCCAGCTCCAAATCTATGAAGGCTTGATTTATATTTTCTTTTTGCCCACTGTTGGAATGGAATGGAAATTCCAGACTTGAAGATTCCTTAATTCTTTCTGGAACATATACAGTAGCTACCTACAATTAGTTTAGGGTTTGATAAATGCTCTTCTGATCACCTTGTCTCAGAAGAGGCCAAGCATAGCAATGGGAAGGTGAAAGATCTGCCAAACTACAAAGTACTTCTGCCAATTTTCACATCACAGCTTGGATGATGTTCGTAGGGGATGTTAGGCATTTCATTTCTCAGCCAGTGGTCCTGATAAATGTAGAAACCATGTGTTTGGGGAACCATGGAAATCAAAGTTCATCGAAACTGAGCTTTGTGGGACTGGTGCCACCTCTCACCATATTTGCCTTGAGAATCAGTATGACAAGATGGCGAGAGGACTGACTGTCAGAAGTCATAGATATGAATCCTGGCTCTGATGCTTCCTTGGTGGATGACCAGTGAGTAAGCCATGCAGCCTCTGCCCCATCAGCCCCCATTTACCCATTGATGAGTCTCTTCCAAGATTTGAATTTTGGGGAGTGGTCCATGCTGGCCATCCTTTATCTCAGCTCTGCTTCTGACTCCCTGGACTCTACCACCATCCCTTTGTATGGGGACCTTTGCTGTTGTTCAGTCACTGAGTTGTGTCCAACTCTTTATAACTCAAGACCTGTATGGGGTTTTCTTGGCACAGATACTGGAGTGGTTTGCCATTTCCTTCTCCAGTGGAATAAGGCAAACAGAAGTAAAGTGACTTGCCTAGGGTCATACAGTTAGTGAGTGTCTGAGATAAGATTTGAAATTCAGGTTTTCCTGACTCCAGGCCCAGTGCTCTATCCACTGTGCCACCTGGCTGCATCTACTTCCTCCCTTTCGTATGTTGTCTTCCCCATCAGCTCCTTGAAGGTGGGGACTGTTTTTACTTTTTGCTTGAATTTTCATTCCCAATGCTTAACACAGGGTCTGGCACTTAATAAATATTTAACAAATGCTTTCTGCCTGCCTCTCTAAGCCTAAATTTTTTTTCTGGAAAACGTGAATAATAGCATTTCTCCCATCTCTCTCAGGGGGAAATGAAGAAAGTGCTTTATAACCTTGATATTCACTTGGCCTCAGTTTCCTCATCTATCTTTAGATGACCCCAGGGTCTCCTCCTGGAACTTTTGTTCCTATAATCACCAGGTTCTAACTCCTAGGATGCCTTGAGAGGTAGTGGATCCCCCTTCAGTGGGAGACTTTTAGCTGAGGCTGAATGGCCACTTGTCATATATGCAGGGGTGGGCATTCTTTTGGGGTATATATGTTGAACTAGATGCCCATTGATGAACCTTCCAAGTCTAACTTCTGTGATTCTATTTAACTATGATTTCTGATCCCCTTTGACGCTAATTTCTTCCCTCTGTTGACTATCTCCAGTTTATCCTGTGTATATCTTGTTTTTGCACAGTTGCTCTGCTCTCTTCTCTTCCCCATTAGAATATGAGCTCCTGGAGAATGGGAATGGTTGTTTGCCTTTCTTAGCACAGGGAAATGCGCATAGCAAGCATTTAATACATGTCTATTGACTAACTGACTGATTACCCTGCACAAATAGGACAGCAATTAATCATGATGATCATTTAACATTTACTAAACATCACTATGTTCTGGGTGCAGAACCTAACATTAAAAATTCCACGTTCCTGCCTTCAAGCTTGGAAACTAACACACATGACTCATGAGACTGGTCTTGCAAAGAGAATGGGTAAGTCACTAAAGCATGAGGGTGAACTGCCTTCAACATGGTGCTATGAGGGCCATTGGGGAATTCTTCACCCAAAATATTCTATTTAAAGTTCCATCCATGAGAGCTCTTTCCTTTCAGTATTGAAGTCTTATATTTCAATTTTTTCAGTCATGTTGGAGTCTTTTTTTTTTAATTTATTTATTTAACTTTTAACATTCATTTTCACAAAATTTTGGGTTACAAATTTTCTCCCCTTTTCTCCCCTCCCCCCCCAAACACCGAGCATTCTAGTTGCCCCTATGACCAATCTGCTCTCTCTTCTATCATCCCTCTCTGCCCTTGTCTCCGTCTTCTCTTTTGTCCTGTAGGGCCAGATAACTTCCTATACCCCTTTACCTGTATTTCGTATTTCCTAGTGGCAAGAACATTACTCGACAGTTGATCCTAACACTTTGAGTTCCAACTTCTTTACCTCCCTCCCTCCCCACCCCTTCCCTTTGGAAGGCAAGCAATTCAATATAAGCCAAATCTGTGTAGTTTTGCAAATGACTTCCATAATAGTTGTGTTGTATAAGACTGACTATATTTCCCTCCATCCTATCCTGTCCCCCATTACTTCTATTCTCTTTTGATCCTATCCCTCCCCATGTGTGTCGACCTCAAATTGCTCCCTCCTCCCCATGCCCTCCCTTCCATCATCCCCCCCACCCTGCTTATCCTCTTATCCCCCACTTTCCTGTATTGTAGGATAGGTTTTCATACCAAAATGAGTGTGCATTTTATTCTTTCCTTTAATGGAATGTGATGAGAGTAAACTTCATGTTTTTCTCTCACCTCCCCTCTTTATCCCTCCACTAATAAGTCTTTTGCTTGCCTCTTTTATGAGAGATAATTTGCCCCATTCCATTTCTCCCTTTCTCCTCCCAATATATTTCTCTCTCACTGCTTGATTTCATTTTTTTAAGATATGATCCCATCCTCTTCAATTCACTCTGTGCACTCTGTCTCTATGTGTGTGTGCGTGTGTGCATGTGTGTGTGTGTAATCCCACCCAGTACCCAGAGACTGAAAAGTTTCAAGAGTTACAAATATTGTCTTTCCATGTAGGAATGTAAACAGTTCAACTTTAGTAAGTCCCTTATGACTTCTCTTTTCTGTTCACCTTTTCATGTTTCTCTTCATTCTTGTGTTTGGAAGTCAAATTTTCTTTTCAGCTCTGGTCTTTTCATCAAGAATGCTTGAAAATCCTCAATTTCATTGAAAGACCAATTTTTCCCCTGAAGTGTTATACTCAGTTTTGCTGGGTAGGTGATTCTTGGTTTTAGTCCTAGTTCCTTTGACTTCTGGAATATCCTATTCCACGCCCTTCGATCCCTTAATGTAGAAGCTGCTAGATCTTGTGTTATCCTGATTGTATTTCCACAATACTTGAATTGTTTCTTTCTAGCTGCTTGCAATATTTTCTCCTTGACCTGGGAACTCTGGAATTTGGCCACAATGTTCCTAGGAGCTTCTCTTTTTGGATCTCTTTCATGCGGTGTTCTGTGGTTTCCTTGAATATTTATTTTGCCCTCTGGTTCTAGAATCTCAGGGCAGTTTTCCTTGATAATTTCATGAAAGATGATGTCTAGGCTCTTTTTTTGATCATGGCTTTCAGGTAGTCCCATAATTTTTAAATTGTCTCTCCTGGATCTATTTTCCAGGTCAGTTGTTTTTCCAATGAGATGTTTCACTTTATCTTCCATTTTTTCATTCTTTTGGTTTTGTTTTGTGATTTCTTGGTTTCTCATAAAGTCATTAGCCTCCATCTCTTCCATTCTAATTTTGAAAGAACTCTTTTCTTCAGTGAGCTTTTGAATCTCCTTTTCCATTTGGCTAATTCTGCTTTTGTAAGCATTCTTCTCCTCATTGGCTTTTTGAACCTCTTTTGCCAATTGAGTTAGCCTATTTTTCAAGGTATTATTTTCTTCAGCATTTTTTTGGGTCTCCTTTAGCAGGGAGCTGATCTGCTTTTCATGCTTTGACTTCATGTCTCTCATTTCTCTTCCCAGCTTTTCCTCCACCTCTCTAACTTGATTTTCAAAATTCTTTTTGAGCTCTTCCATGGCCTGAGCCCACTGGGTGGGCTGGGACACAGAAGCCTTGACTTCTGTGTCTTTGCCTGATGGTAAGCATTGTTCTTCCTCATCAGAAAGGAAGGGAGGAAATGCCTGTTCACCAAGAAAGTAACCTTCTATAGTCTTATTTCTTTCCCCTTTTCTGGGCTTTTTCCCAGCCAGTGACTTGACCTCTGAATATTCTCCTCACACCCACCTCACCTCCTGATCCTCCCAGCCAGCGCTTGGGGTCTGAGATTCAAATGCTGCTCCCCAGCCTCGGGGCTTCAGCAGGGGCAGGGCTGCTATTCAGTGTGAGATTAAGTTCAGGTGCTCAAGTCAGGGCAGGGCCGCCTCTCAGGCTCAGTACCCTCAGGGGGTTTATGCACAGACCTTCAACAATGGATCCAGGCTCCTGCCTGCTTGGGGAGCCCTGGTGTGCTGCTGCCTCAGCTTCTGCCTCCCGAGGGGGCCTGAGTTATGGGGGCACCCCACTCCCCTCTCGACCCGCCAAAGAGACCCTCTCACTGACCCCTGTCACCTGTGGGTGGAGGGACCCTCGCAGCCGCTGGAGATCCCGTCCCTGAAGCCTGCTCGGATCTGTTCCTCTCGGTGCTGCGGCCGTGGCAGGGCTGGGCTGGGCTCCGCGTCCGCAGCATGACGGACCTTTTGCAAGAGGTTTGCAGGTCCCTCTGGAACAGAAATCTCCTTTGCTCCACTGTTCTGTGGCCTCACTGCTCCAGAATTCGCTGTGAGTTACTTTATACAGATGTTCTATGGGTGTTGGTTCGGAGCTATGTGTATGTGTGTCTTTCTACTCCGCCATCTTGGCTCCGCCCTCCATGTTGGAGTCTTCATGACTCATTTGGGGTTTTCTTGGCAAAAATTCTGGAGTGGTTTGCTATTTTCATCTCCAGATCATTTTGTAGATGAAGAAACTAAGACAAACGGGATAAAGTGACCCACCCAGGGTCACACAGCTAGTAAGTGTCTGAGGCCAGATTTGAACTCAGGAAGACAAGTTTCTTGACTCCAGGCCAGCACTCTATCCACTGTATCATCTAGCTGCCCTGAAAGCTTACATGAATCTCTGTTAAAAGGCAAAGATGCTGCGAGATTACATGATAAATTAAAAACAGCTAACTCTTTGGGAGAGAGTCGGAGGATTATCAAGCCTACTAGAACAGGAAATATAATAGGCATCCGGGGAGCCAGGAACTCTAGATAAAGTGCAGAAGAGTTAAAAGAAGGCACAAGAGTCATTCAAGACCAATGACTACCTTGGTTGGTCCCTGCTTGGATGGGATACTGAAGAAAGTAATAGAATCACTCTTTGTGGAATTTTTAAACATCAGGATGGAACCTCATTTGACTCAAGCATGGTGTTGACTTAGGGCTCCTAGTAAGGCCATTCATTCCTTTTTGTCTCCTAAGATTCTAGAAATCATGCATGACCAAATGGAATTACCTGTGCTACTCTATGTCCAGATACATACCAAGCTGGAGCAGAGTGATTGGAACCTGTGTCGTTATCTACCTCCACTCAGGAATATCCTGGACACTTCCAATGCTTCTGTTTCTCTTAGGGGTTTCTGGATGGTGAAGAAAGGAAAAACCAGAGTGGTAATGTCTTTTGAAAACTTTACTTCCCTTCTTGACTCTGTTTGATCCTCAGTTGCCAGGTATGGGGCTCTGAAGACAGCAGGCTCCTTTCTTTGGCAGCATGTTGGTGACGGAGACACGCACTCTGGCAGAAGGAGCTGGGAAAGTATTACGTTTGTACTTGATGTCTCAAACTCTGCTTTCCTTAATAAAAATCACCCTGGACAATTAGACATTGAATCAAAATAGACAAAACAGAAACAGAAATTCCTGGCATATTTTAAAGACTTAAATGCCAATTCTTGAAAGGTTCCATCTTGCACCATACCCTGAGTGGCAGTAGAATGAAACCTTCCCTTAGGCAGTGTGATTGATAAATTCCATGACTCCATAAATGAAGGAAGAGTCAAGCCCATATGTCTCTTGAGGTAGATTTTGAACCCTATAGACAGAACTACCATTTGTGATTGTAGGCATCACCATGCAGCCTTGGCAGAAAGCTTGTTATCAAGATTCCCAATGTCCCACCCTGTTTATTGCTTTAAATAGTTGCTATCCTTTATGGAGTGAAGGACAGGCTCCTGACCCACCATCAACAGAATATGGGTTTTGTATTGTTTTTCCAGTAGTTGTAATGAATTTGTGTTCTGTGACCTTGTGTGCACATCTGCAAGACAGCTGCCAGGGTCAGAGACCACAATCAAGATGTTGAATCATACTAGGAAGCAAAGAGGGAGCAGTTAGAATCATGCTCTCAGCTGTGGAAAATAAAGAAGCAGCTTTATAGAGGAACTTCCTCTCTTTTGTCTTTGCAGAAATGAGAGGGGAAATCTGCTTAACAGCCCCCACCTGCACTAGAGAAGGCATGAATAGAGGAAAAGATTTAAGGGTCTCTTGCTTGGTCATGAGTGATTCCTATGTTATTAGAAAAGATTCTCTGGAATAGTGAATATCCTTAAAGGAAGACTTGGAGTTAGATCTGAATTAAAATACTGCCTCAGATACTTACTAGCTCTAAGACTGTAGGTTAGTCACTTAACCTTTTTTTGGCCTCAGTTTCTTTATCTGTAAAATGAGGATAATTATAGCCCATACCTCCTACAGTTGTTGTGATGATTGACTAAGATAATATGTGTAAAAATGCTTTGCAAGCCTTAAAATGCTGTGTTATTCAAGTTAAATGAATTCAATGTTGTTAGTTCTAAAAGGAAATAAAATGGTGAAAAAAATACAGTAATGTTGCTGTTTATGTAATGCATTCAAAGCTTCAACCCACTTTAAAAAAACCAAATAAACCCAAAAAACAAATAAGCTCATTTTTCCAATCCAATAGCGATCAGAAATCAGAGAAGGTATGCAGATGAAAATATACCAGAAAATATACAGAGTGAATGAACTCTCCCATTGGGTCTGAGATCTAGGATGAACCTCTCAACAGACAGAATAAGGGATTTGTTGAATACTTTTCTTCTGTATGTAGCAGAGTGGTAGAGGAGAAAAGCATATATCAGACACTCAGGGTTTCTTGTACTTGGTGTTCTGTGAAAATTCTTGGAACCAGAAAGATGATTCTAAGAATCCAGTGGGTGGGACACTCCCCCAAATTCCCAAGGACAACCCTGATTCTTGGATTCCTATGTCACTGCTCCTAAATGCCTTCCAGACAGTTGTGCAGAAGGAGCTGGTGATGAATGCAGGATTAGCCATGTCAGCTCTGCTTTTGTTAGTTTTATTTTGGTTCTTCTGATTGTCACTTTTACTTCTTGGTAAACTGAACACTCAGTAGACCTAATAGCCTGCCTGTGTTTTAGGAAACAGAGGGAACATGCTGTGCTCTGAACTTTCATCCTCCCAGCTGGTTTCTCCTTTTAAGGAATGGCTGTAGCTACTTTAAGGAAAAATCTACCTCTGGAAAACTTGAGTTCTGGATATTGTATTTGGGGAGGGATGTGGATGACTAGAGAGCATCTAGAAGAAAAGGGGACCTCAATAATTAGAGAATCCAAGACTAGACCATATGAGGATGGGCTGAAGGACTGAGGATGTTTTACCTGGAGAAGAATTTGAAAGTCAGTCCTAGGAAAGATATATTTGACACGTTCTTTTGGGACCCAGAGGTCAGAACTATGGTTGTGGAAATGGCAGGAAAGCAGATGGGATTGGTCTTCAGGGATGGGTAGATCTAGATGTCCTCTGAGGATCCTCCCCCTCCCCCAGATTCTGGGAACTCCATGGACACGTTGAAGCTTTTCTATGCACTCCATCTAATTACAGTGTCAACCACAGGAGCAAAATGCCCTCCCAGTCTTTTAAATATAATTAAGATAGTAAATAGCAAATAGACAGGAAATGAGCCTCTGGACAGTTGACTAGCATTCTGCTCTAGTCAGAGGAGCCAGAATTCACCAACTTGCTATATATAAAGGGGGAAGGGACTTTAAAAAATAAATATTTTTTTCATCTAGTAAGAATAGTGGCTTCAGAGTTACCAACAGACTATATGTAAACCCAGCTTCAACGATTCCTTCCCTAGACTGTATCTTTAAGAGAGAATAGATTCTTGGGCAAAACTGTGGATATACATAAATATAGCGAGGAGTCCCTTTATAAAATTGGCGATGAGATGAGAGAGACACACGGTCCAAGGACACAGAGAAAAGTACAGGGAAGCTTACCAAGAAAAGTTGACCGCAGAATTGCAGTGTACCTGTAAGACCAGCCGTATAGCCATACAACCTCACCTCTCTGAATGTGTGCGCACGTGTATGTGTGTGTGTGTGTGTGTGTGTGTGTGTGTTTATGTGTGTAGTCATAGCCAGAGCAGCACCTTTACTCCTTACTCATTCTTCAGTTAACTGTTCAGGTCAAGTCATATTTATCAGAAAATGTATGGCAGGTCAGGAGGTGACCCACCCTTGCCCTTGGGTCAGTCCTATCTGTGTTGTCATGGTCTCATTCTTTCCTGACCTCCAGGATTTGATATTTCTTCCTGCCTTCATCATCACTAGGACTTGATTTCCCCTTTCTGTTTTCACTTCCCAGAATGTTGACTTGCTCCTGGTCATGGATTCATTCCAAAGGGTTCTTTCACTTCTCTCTCAACCTTTGATTTTCCAGGTGGTTCCTCAGTATTCGTCTCACCATAGAGGCCATGGAATCCTTAATCTCTGCTTTCTGAATCCCATACCTTCAATTTGATCTTTTCCTCATACTTCCACTCCTAACTCCATGCCTGAAATAAGTTCAGGGGGAGTTAACACCTAGAATACCAGTCTCAGACTTAGATCTTGGCCTAGCCTCCTTATATATATTTCCCTGCAAGAGTAATCTGATTCAATTACTGTCTACATCCCGGAATAATGGGAGAAGCTGGACATGGAGAACCTTCTTCCACATGTCCACACATAATCTGATGTAATCCATATATGATAATTGTTGTTCAGTCATTTTCAGTCATGTCCGACTCTTTGCAATCCCATTTGGGGTTTAGTTTGACATTTCCTTCTCCAATATATGATAATAACAACTTCTAAATCCAGATTCTAGTAGGTCAGAAAGCTTTTTTCTTACCTGATTAACTTAGAGGAGTAACAGGTCTTACATCCCCAACCTGAATTGGAGGGTGGGATTGGGAGAAGAGGTAGGAGACAGGACAGAGGCCTTTACTTAGTCAATGATTACTTTCACAGCAAGACCATAGGCAATATGCTATTAGTAAAATGGGTTGACTGCAAGACTCACATGTGTTATTGGATAAAGCATGAAATGCCTTAATCTATAACTTTCCAAAGGTCTATTCCATTGGTTTCAAATGTGTTTTAATTCTCTTCTATTCAGAAGCATCCAATTAATCCTCTGGCTGGAGACCATCTTTCAATCAGGAGTCCTCGGAATGGGAAATGGGAAACAGGAGCAGATGCTTCTGAAATTCATTTGATTCTGAGATTCTTGTTTCCATACTTGGGTTATCTGCGCATGTGGATTACATTTCCACAGATCTCTGGGGCATTAGGTGATTGTTGGTGGCTTCATGGAGTATTTATTTTTTTACTCAATACCTCAGATAGATGATGATGAGAATACCAATTAAAAATAACACTAGGAGTCAGACTGAATTGGAATCAGTTCCTTTAACTACCTGACTCTGTTCAAATCATCTTCCCATATTTCTACCAGGGCTAACCATGGTAGCTAAGACTTAAAGGAAGTTTTCTCATGTGTGTCTAAAGTTTCCCAATTCTCATCATCTTTCTCAGATTTTGTCATGGAAGTGTCCACCACCATCATGTCAGTCAGCTCAAAGGTGCTATCTACACTGGTCCTTCTGCTTTTAGGTCCCTTGAGGACATGAGGCTAGGGATGGCTAAGAAAAGAATAAAAGGATAATAGGAGCTGACATCTATCTAGCATTCTAGTATTTGTGTAGACAAAAGATGGATCTTTGTGATCACAACAATATTGCCAATTCCTTCTCCCCAACATGTGTGGCACAGGTACCTCTGGAGCACTTTTGAGCTCTGATCTTATCCAATTTTGTTTTTAATTCTGTTTCATGGCAGCCATGGGTTAATTAGCATAGCCCAATCCAGATGCTACAGAAGTAAAGGGGGATGGGAAGACAATGGAGCAAGGAACAAGACAGTGGGATGCATGAGTGCATGCATGCATTAATGAATGAATAAACAAATGAAGGAATGAATGAAAAGTCATGTATTAAGCACTTACTATGTATGGGGCACTGCTGGAAATCTGGGATGAGAGCCATGGGATTCAGAAGGAAATATTCACAATTGGAAGACACATCACCATAGAAGGAACTCATCTGAGGACTTACGTTAATTCAGGAATGAAAATTGGAGATTTTGTAATAGAAGTGTAAAACACAACGCCCACTGCCACACATGCCCCACAGCATATCTGAGTGCCACTGGAACCAGATCTAAGTGCAATCAGGAAATATTTAGCAAAATACATGAAAATACAATAAAACATAGAAATTATCACATTTTAAAGCCAGGTCAATTTGTGCTTCCAGAGATCCTTACGTACAGATTAGTGGCTCTCATTTGTATTTGAGATTGGCCCCACTTTTGTAGTGCAGGAGGAGCAGAGAAATCTTAACCACCTGATAAAATCCTTTGTGAGAAGATTGGGGCTCTGAGGGAAAGAACAGACGATCTTAAATGGCCCACAGGCATTACAATCCTGGAGCTGGCAGAAAGAGCTCAGGGATTTTATAGAGCCTAGAAATATGTCGAGCCTAGCTATTTTATTCTGCAAGAATTAGAATATTATCCTAAAGAAAAGAAAAAAAGAGGTGGGGAGCTGGGACAGTAAAACTGAATGATAAGAAAGACCATAGCCGAATTGGCCAGAGGAGTGGAGCCAAATCAGCAGTAGAATAAGGGCATATTGACAAGAATAAGAGACAGGTATGTCAAGGAGACAGACAGACAGAGCCAAATTGAAATCAGTGACAAAACAATGGAGCCCTGAAGATAGAACAATCTGTGAAAACTGAGGAGAGCCAACTAAATAACTGGGAGGCACAATTCCTGCCCCTTACTGGGGCCTCATTCAAGGAAGTATTCTGTGACATCAGTTATTCACATCCCTGGGAAGGGAGGCCCCAGTAGAAGGAGGGGGGGGGGGGGGGTAGCCTTTTTCTCTCTTAGAAGCACTGAGTTCTTTGGGGGTCTACAGGGTAGTACAACAAGCCTTAAGGGATCTGTACATGCCTGGAGGAGAAATGGAGATCCACTGGACAGGGAAGAAGGAGGTACTTGAATATCCATCCAAAGGTGCAGGTCCTTTCTATGTATTGCTAAAACCTGTTCACTCTGTGATGTCTTTTAAGCCTGAGAGCTTGTAAGGGTGAGCTAATGGCCACCATTTAGGGAAGTGTCCATATCCTGATGTCCCCATGGTGACCCAGATGGTTTTTTGTAATAAGTGAAACACTGCAAAATATATCCACTATCTTACTTATCTTCACAATAAACTCATAAGATAAGTACTAAAGTTATTATTATTGCCATTTTATAGTTAAGGAGATTGAAATTCAGAGAAATTAAGTGATTTGCCCAGTGTTCTTTTAGGTGATGCTATGGTAAAGAGCACAGGGCTTGGAGTGAGGAATAACTGAGTTCCAATCTGACTTCAGACACTAGCTCTGTGAAAGTGGGCAAATCATTTAACCTATGCCTGTCTCAGATATCCTGTCTGTAAAATGGGGATACTCATAGCCTCTACCTCCCCAGGGTTGGTTCAAGGATCTAATGAAATATTTGTAAAATAGTTAGCACAATGCCTGACATATAGTTTGTGCTTAGCAGATATTTGTTTCCTTCCTTCCTTCTACATGATGAAGCAAGGAAGCTGTGATTTTCCTTTTGTATAAAGATATTTAATATAAAACCCCCTTTCCCTCCACCCCCTCCTACTTATACTTTACCTGCATGAAGTTAAGGGGTTAATTGCAAACTTGGTCACAGTCATGTTCACTATCATTCAATCCCAACTGTTTTGGGGAGAAGGGGAAAGATAAGAAAGTGAGGGGAGGCTTTTGACTTTGGGGCTACGTATTACTCTTCTGTGTGCCCACCTGCTTGCCCACTGTGCGCCATTACGATGATCCCTGGGTAGCTCTCTATCCTCCATCCTTTTCCCAAGCCTCTATTTTCATTAAAACTTTTGGGTCTTGTGCTAATTACCTCCAGGTCCTGTTCTGTGCATAGGCTAATTTAATGAATATCAATTCAGTTACGATACCAGTGGCTGATAATAACAACATGGTTATTTTTTTATATTCTGTATATGCTTACTGAGATGCAACATGATGTGGTGCATGGAGGACTGGCCTTGAAGCTAGGAAGACCTGGGTTCAAGTGCTGCTTCTAACATCTAGTGCCTTTGTGACTCTGGACAAGTCACATCTGTTCTACTCTAGGCACCTCTCAAATATGGTAAGAAAAGGTGCTGACCTAACTTGGTAGAGGAAGTTTCTTTATATCCATGGAATCATAGTTCCAGTTCCTATCCCCTATAAATATGGTCTCCCCCATTAAAATAAAGTCCTTGAGAGTAGAGATTATTTCATTCTTTGTATTTGTGTCTCCAGCACCTAGAACACTGGCTGGCATATGGTAGGTACTTAGTATATTCTTACTGAAGCATTAGTCTCTCTAGATTACCTATTGTTATGGTCCAAGGGAATAAATGACAGTACAAGTCTACCAAGTGTGAGAGGGTGAATGGGCATATACTTTGGGGTTCAGTGACCACTTCTGGGACCCCTCAAACCATATCCATTGATAAAGCAGAATAGGGAGCCATTGCATAAGAGGGGTCCTCCTAAAGCTCTTTCCTCTTATATGTAGCATTTAGTACCTGGGACCTCTTCTTGAGAGGAGGGAAAGTGAGAGATAACCATTTGTTCTAGGGGAATATGTCAACTGAGAACAAAAGTGTTTTCCAGATGCCATACAATGCATAGGCTCCTTTCTTGGCGAGAGTCTTTTCCCACTTTCTTCATAAGTGCTTGGCGATTGATCTGGAACTATCTCCACTTATGTTTGTTTAGCACCTGCCCTGCTTGACCACAGTAATGGGGTCTGTGACCTTGGCTGCTTTCACTTCCACCAAGAGGCTCTCAGTTGGAATGATTGCGACGGCTGGAGACAGGGCCCAGCAGACGTTCTGCAACCCGTCTGACCTGCTCCCCCTGGAGATTGCTGAGGGAACCCAGACCTGAGACCAATCTGAATTAGATGGATCCCTTTCCAGATGATTATTTGGTCACTGTCATTTGTGTCTCGAAAGGGAGTGGGGAGGACTCCCTGGGATCATCTGCTTAAATATTCCTTGTTCATTTTGTTCCAGTAGGAGAATCAGCAGGAGGAGGTGGTATGGGCTAATTAACTGCCATTCTTAGGACACAAGGCTTGTGATTTGTCTGTCTCATCTTGGTGCTTCCTCTTCTCCCTCCCCCTGGCCTTGGAAACATTTTGCTCATCATTTGCCCTAGAGAAATGAAAATGGACTGCATCAGGCAGATTTATAATGATCTCTCCATTTTTAGTAACTGGAGGTGTTAGAAAAAAATGCATTCTTAATTTTTCCTTGATGAACTAGGGCCCTCCCCTTGCATTAAATGGCAATGCTTTATTTTATGCTGTTAATCAGTAAGTGCCGCATGAATATCACCAGGCTGGGATTCTAGGAGAATACCAAACTCTAGCTGAGTTGGAGTTTTGCTTTGTCCCATTCCCGCCGACAACAGGTAGTGATGATTTAATGTTCTACAAGGCAGGATGTAATTTAGTCTTGAGTTTCTGTGCAAAGTTGTTTTTTTAAACGCATTTTCATAGCCTGAGGGCATTGCTGCAAAAACTATAGTCAGGGAAAGAAAATGGCAGGTGGAAAATCATGGCTGCTATCCGACAGAGAGAAACCATTTTTATAAATTAGAAGAGTCAGCTGCCCCCAAGCCTGCCATTCTCCCTGCTACTTAGAAAGGCTTCCCTCCTCTCCTCTTTCTCCTGGTCGCTGTCTTTATTCCACCTTCTCAACATCTCTTCTGTGTCTTCTACTCTCCATACATAACCTAAACACTTTGGTCCAAGCCTTCAGCATCTCTGCTTGGACTATTGCAACAGTATCCTAATTGATCTCCCTGAATTCTGTTTCTTCCTTCTCCCATCCATCCTCCACATTGACACCAAATTTGTATCCCTAAAGTGGAAGTCTAACCATGCCAGTCAACCCTCTAGAAGATCCTCCTTGACTTGAAGAAAAAATACAAACTCCTCTGCTTGACATTTAAAGCTAGTGACAATCTGTCTCCAAAAAAAAAATTCTTTCCAGGATATTTGCATATTATCCCTCTTCAGGCATGCTATATTCCAGGTACACTATCATCCTTTCTATTCTTTACCTCCAATATCTTTAAACATGTCTGAAATGCTATCTGTCCTCACCTTCATCTCTTGAAATCCCCAGATTGCTCAAGGGCTATGATCAAGGGCCTTTTGTTATCAGTTCCCTCTGAAAGTCTTTGATTGTTTTCTGAGGATTAGTGAAGACGTTTTGTACAATTAGTCTCAGTTCCTACTGTTATTTTAAATTTTTTGACAGCACTTGCCTCCATCCTTTGGTCTGACTGATCTTGCCTCACTATGGGTTGGAAGGATCCTATAAATATTTGACCTCCATACACCAATGTTTGCTTTAGTATCTCTAGGAATCATTGAAGTATGCTTTTAAGAATTACAGCTTTTGAACATTTCTTTGGAATAATAGCAATCGTTCTTAAAAATGACAAAATGAAAAGTACCAAAGAAAGCCGTGGAATCTACCACTCAGCAGATTGAAAACTAACTGGAGATAGAGAAATTAGCTCAGGCAGACTGTAACAGGTAAATGTTAGATTTATGAGATAGCCTGGCGTTATCAGCAAAATTTATTGCTTGCCCCAAGTCATCACATGTCAGCATTTACATCCTGCATTTTTGGTGAATATATTGTCCCCCTCTTGTAAAATATAAGCTCCTTCAGGCCAGCTTGTAAGAGAGAAAATAGGAGGGCAAGAAAAAGAGGGAAGCTATTTGAACTTGTGGCTTTACCTAAATCTAATATCCCCCCATCAACTCTTCATTGGGTCTGGAATCCCCATTTTTAGAATTTCTTCTTCAGATTAAGGCAATGTATTCAGACAGCAATTAAGTTGGACATCTTGCTTGGGAAGAGAGACTCAGTAACAAATACAGGAGCATCCATTAACAGTGTAGTGTAGTTTAACCTGCATTGTCCAGTTTTGTTAACTTTTTTTTGATCAAAGGGCAGGGTTCTAGGAGAGGAATGTTGGACAGATAAAATCTGAAGTAGATTGGTACAGCACCTGGCTCGTAGTAGGTGTTTAATAAATGGTTATTGACTGATTGACTAAAGTAGATCAGGAAAAATCTACAGTAAGAGAAGCCAGTTTGTAGAACCTTAGATGTCTGAGATAACTGGATAGCTTGAGGGAAATAGTATCACAAAAGAGGATGTCTTTTTTTTTTTTTTTTGCATAGCCTCACTACTGTCAGGGGCCAAGGAAGAATCACAGAGCATATGTTGATGTGTGTCTGGGCCTACATAGCTTAGTAAAGTTGAAGTTGGGAATATTCGCTTCATCTGATAAAGGGGTAGAGTTTCTTGAAGGCAGGCTGTGGCAGATAATTTGCTGGTCCTTTTAGCTATGTATCTCTCCACCTTGTACCCCTATTTTTGCTCCCAACATCCTATTTCCATCTCCACTTCTTGCATTTAGCATTCCTAAAAAAAAATCAAAACACTGGTTCTGACCCAGAATTCCCTTGGTTTATACTTCTCTTTCGGATCCTGTTCTTTCTTCAGAAGGAGGTTTCCCTTCAGACCAGTGACTGCCCTAATCTTTGGCACTGTCAGTCCCCTTTAGGAGTGTCAGAAAGGACCATGAACAAGGCTACCACAGAGACCAAGAGTACAGTGATGGGTGGCTTTTGGAAAAGATATATTTTTATGTATCCAAGCGTGCTGGAAGACCTGAAACCCTATAAATCAACACTTGGGATAGGACAGATACAACTCTAGAAGAATTTGCCCTCTGCCATGGCACACAATAATACAATGCTCAATTTTATAAATTTATTCATTTTCCTCTCTCACTTTTTCTTTCTTTATTGTCCCTATTACCTCCTACCCTCTACTCTAATTTTTCATGTGGTTAAAGACCCATTCTTGAGTTCATTTAGTGGTAAAGTAAGATGGATGGACAGTCAAGACCCCTGCTCTTGATCCATGCTATGTGAGGTGGCAGAACTGTCTGGCTACCATGAAGCCTTCATCAGACCTAATGGTCTGGTTCATCCTAAACACTCAATTAATTCTGGATCCTGATAAAAGGAAAGAAACTCAGTGTCATGGAGGCTGTCTCTTTAGAGATGAGCTAACATGAGCCAGCAGTTGGTAGCCTAAGCTGATTTAGCTGAGGGAGAGAAAACATTGCATTTTGGAGACTGGTTAGAAAGTAATGAATTTAACTGGTAGGCCAGCTTTGAGAGGGGTAAGCACCTACACTGTGACAATTTCCTTTCTCTAACATCTCCCATCACAATGTAGAGCTAGCATGCTTCAATAGAGTAAAATCTGGAAGAGCAATCTCCAGATATCTGAATTCAAATCCTGCCTCTGAGAGCAGGTGAATATGTAGAAGTCACTTAATGTCTACAAGCCGCACTTTACTCATCTGTAAAATGGAACAATAATCCTTATGGTACCTCCCTCACAGGGGTGTGAGGATCATAGGATATATGCATAGGCAATGCTTATAAAGTGGTAGGTAGCTATCAACATTTTTTTCATTAATATGGTGAAGGATGGAGTCAGAAAGGACCTTTCCCTACTTTTCCAATATTAATGGGGAAAAAAATGTCATCATAAACCAGACTTAAGGCAAAATGGACTTCAAGACAGGATCTAAATGGGGAATGAGAGCACCGAAATGGAAAGTGTAAGAAGACCTTCATTCAGTCCCTTGCTCTGTTTACTTGCTCTCCCTCTGACCTTGAGCAAGTCACAGTCTTCCTGTGTCTCAGTTGCCTTATCTATAAATGAAAGTAGTTAGGCTTGGTGACCTTTAAAATCCTTTGCAACACTGTATCTATGAAAACCTTATTTTACCCCAAAATACAACATTAGTTTTCTGAATATAACTTCTGTCCATTATACTGCATATTGCCTTGGAGGTAGATTCTGTCTCTTTGCCTCATGGCTATAATTCTATAGCCCATGTTTATCAGAGATAATCCAATAATTTGATTCTCCTGGTCTCTCACTTTATTTTTTGCCAGAACTACTTAGTTTTTATGAGGATCTTTAGGCTGAGTGTCCACCTAAGTTTGTGAGCTAAAGATCTGGGTATTATATCTTCAGTTTTCACTTCATTTTGGCGGAGAAAAATGGACCACAGAGGTTGATAATTTCTTCCCTATTGATTCCACCCTTCATTTCTTTGCTCCCCAGCAGAGAAAACTTTGGCTTGTTCTATGCAATCTACCATCTCTCTTGAGTTAGTTATGATGAAGGCTACATGGAACTAGACTGGAGTTGTGTTTAGGCTGATTCTTCAAGGCTGGTTCCTTCACTTGATTAATACTAGAAAAGTATATAAGATGGGAGGTCTCCCTTTGAGTATTCCAGATTAACCAGCAAAGTTGTTGTCATTGAAATAAGAGCTGAAGCTCACAACCGGAAAGAGATCCAGGACTTTCCCCAGGAAATAAGCCCTTGCAAACAAGTCTTAGACACAACACTCATTCAGAATAAGCAGAAAATTGTTGGAAGAAGATCTGTTCTAATACTTATTTATATTAAAAATCCTACAAAGTATAAGTATGAGAGGGTCATTTTAATATGATAAAAGCTCAAAATCTAGCATTATGTGCAATGGGGAAACACTAGATGCCTTCTCAATAATTACAAGAGTAAAATAAAGATGACCCTTTCCTTGGATTTTAATTTATATAGTTCAATAACTTGTCTGAAAGATTAAAAAGTAGAATTATAAGGAGTGGAAAGAAACTTACAAAGTTGAAAAAAATGCAAGAGATGTTGCATCATCCTCTTAAGATAAAATGCAGTTTGTCTTGCTGAATCAAAGGTCTGAAAAGGACCTCAAAATTTTCTTGCTTATAGTTCCTCTCTCCTGCATGGGCGGATCAGGAGATTCCAGATAGATGGCTCATTCTTCCAGCCTTAGAAGTCTCCCAGCATCCTTTACATTAATTCATTCAGTAATCTGACCTAGCTTCTTAAAACTTTTCCAGTTAGAAAGGTTTTCTTTTGTGTAAATCAGCTTTCCTGGTACATATAATTAAAGCTAATTTCTTCTAGTTTGGCCTCAGGGAATGGCCTTCTTCCATAAAATAGTTTTCCCCTGCTAGAACTAAGTCACCTTTCTCTCTTCTCCTGCCTAAATGGTTCTCAACTTGTAGCTTTGCCCAGAAAAGTTATTTTTACAGTCATTTTTCATTCTCTCTTTTCTTATTTCTTCACATCCTTTTTCAAACCAAATAATAAAATCAACCTTACTATTCCAGTAAAGGCCATGTCAAGCAACCATTCTATGATTCTGCTTACCATTTCCATGGTTTTCCAATTTAGGAAAATTCCCTGACTTTCAATCCCCCACAATATATGCTGGAATGTAAGCTCCTTGAAGTCAAGGACCATCTTACTTTTTATATTTGTATTCCCATCACAGCATGGTGCCCAGTTTATGTTACATGCTCGATCAATGTTTTTTCATACATTCATTCCAGGTTCCCCCAAAGTTGAGAATTCTGAGCTAAGAGATACTTCCTGCTTCTGCCTCAAAAAACATATGAAAAGTACTATGTCTGCATTGTGATATTCAGAGGAAATTATATCTAGTATCCAGAAAAAAAAATACTTTTATATCCCACCAATCCCCAGTATGCACCCTGCAGTCCAGCCAGACATGGCTACTCATCATTCAGTGCAAATGCCTTCAAACCTTTGTTCACACTATTTACCTTTCCTGGAATACCCTTCTCTCTCCTACTACAACTGGGTCCCCATTCATGTGAATAATAAACACCCTGCAGTGGTTGCATGGCTTTTAATTGACACTATTTGAATTAATAATTACGTAAAATGTGGTCTTCAATTCCAGTCCAATGGAAACGGCAGCGTGAATTTGAATAATATAGCCACTTCTGAGGACTCATTATTTGTACTAATTGGGACCTGACTTTTTGGGCCTCCTCCCATTAAAATCCTACCAACCTTTCAAGATTCAGTCCATGTTCCATTTTGTTTTTCCGCCCAATGACACATAACGATCACCCAACAATTACTGCATGTGCTGGCACTCCGCCAGTAATTACAACAAACAATGCCACTTAGCAATTCAGTTTTCTAGTCACTTTCAGACACATTATTGGGGGGGAGGGGCGGTGGAGGAATGACTTCTCAGGCAAGAAAAACAGCTATAACTTAGTCAGAATCACCAAGAGATATGAAGGAAACAATAAAAGAAACCAGCTGATGGGATTGGAGGATCATGCCGTAGAGGAGTGGGAAATAATGACTGTGATTTAAAGATAATCTCTCAGAAAAGCAAGGTCCCGAAAAGATTTTGATACTCCTCACATAGATGAAAGGACAGATTTGTGAAGCAGGGGTGGGTCAAAGGGTGCTTCTAAAACATGCCATCTTGTAGTGGATAAAGGACAAGTCTTGGAGACAAGAAGAGGGGATTTGAGTCTTCCTTCAGACACTGACTAGCTCTGTTGCCCTGTTAAGATACACAATCCTCTCTAAGCCTCCATTTCCTCATCTGTAAAATAAAAGGGATTGGTTCCCTTTCGGATCTAAATCTCTGATTCGTTATTTCCAACCACATCAATCTTCTCCTTCTCTGAATTTCTGTTGCATAGCAAACTGATGCCTCATCATCTACAAGTTAGTTTTCTTCCAAGATCTAGATCAAGGGTGAGGATCCTGTGACCTCAAGGCTACATGTGGTCCTCTAAGTCCTCAAGTGCAGCTCTTGACTGAATCCAAACTTCATAGAACAAATCCCTGTAATAAAATGATTTGTTTTGTAAAACTCAGACTCAGTCCAAAGACTGCACCCGAGGACCTAGAAGGCCACATGTGGCCTTAAGGCCATAGGTTCCTCACCCCTGAACTAGATCATAAACTGCTTTGGGTCATGCTGGATTTTATGATTTGGTATCTCTGCAGTATCCCTGAAACAAGCTATAACACATTGTGAACAAGAAAAAAGAAAAAGAAAAAAGAAGATGGAAAAGATGCCATCAAAGAAATGCATGACCAGAAAAATAGATGAGCTGGCCACATGGCAAGAGCAAGGAATGCCTTATGCACAGCCCTAGAAGAAGTTAAATGACTTTTCCGGAGTTATATTTACACAAGTAATGCAATGCCCAATCTAGTTCCTGATAACAAAGATCCAAATTAACTTTCCTCTACTTAATAGAAAACTGGAAGACCACAGGTGAGAACATTGTTGTTGTTTAGTCATATCTGACTATGACCTCATTTGGAGCAAAGATACTGGAATGGCTTACCCTTTCCTTCTCCAGTTCATCTTACAGATGAGGAAACTGAGGCAAACCAGCTTAAATGTCTTGTCCAAGATCACACAGCTAGTAAGGATCTGAGGCCAGATTTTAACTCGGGGAGATGAGTCTTGTTGACGCCAGACCTGGTACTCTATCCATTGCACCACCTAACTGACCACAGAATACTCTACATGCTTTCAGACACGGTAGTTTTGCGGAGCATTTTTTAACTGTTTGTTGGATAGAGCACCTGCATTTGGAGTCAGGAATACCTGAGTTCAAATCAGCCTCAAATACCTGCTAATTCCTTTTCCCCGGGCAAGTCGCCTAATCTGTTTGTCTGTTTCCTCATATGTAAAATGGGAATATTAATAGCCCTTACCTCCCAGGGTTGTTGTGAGGATCAAATGAGATCACATTAGTAAAGCACTTTGAAAACCTTCAGATGGTATATAAATGTTACCTATTATTATTAATCTTTGATACAAAGGACGGTTCAGGTAGTTCATCAGGAAATGACCATGGTGTGTGTGTGTGTGTGTGTGTGTGTGTGTGTGTGTGTGTGTGTGTTTGCGCTTAAGCATCAATAAAATGTTTCTTTTTTCCTTTTTAAGAAGTAGAGGGTTGAAAATAAATAAATAAATGAAAAGTTAAAAAAAAAGAAGTAGAGGGTTGGACTAAACGATCCCTAAAATAAGAGAGACAGTGGCAGAGGGGCTGTTTGGAACACATTTGGAATCAGAACACCTGAGTTTGAATCTTAAGTCTTTCACTTACTGTATTTTTATTGTGTGACCTTGGACAAATTACTTAAACTTAAACTCACCTTAATGACTAAATGCTTTCAAGCTTTAAATCCTTTCAACCCTAAGTAATACTTTTCTCATGGTGAGAATTCCACCAAAACTAAAGATCATCCCTGGCCTTGCCTGACAGCCAGTTGGCCAACCCAATAGAAGGCTTGTCTCCTTTTCTTTTTCCATTCATGTAACAACTGCTGTTCCTAAATACACTCTGCCTAAGAGGATTATGGGAGAAAACAGGCAAAAGCCAAAAATTGGACTCCTGCAAACATTTGCAATATCCCTACACCCCATGTGCCTGGTCCACAGCTGGATATTGATGGCTACATTTTCAAACAAGAAGAAAAGGACAGAGAGGCTACATAGCAAATCATTCCTGGAAAAGACAAACTCTGCAGCAGCTTATCCTACACAAATCTGGGTCTGTGTGCTCTTTTCCTCTTCTCCCCACCTTCCTAGGTATAGAAGACAGGGCCATCTTCCAATTCCCATCTCTGTATGCCATTCCAGCAGAGCATGAATTCTGCCTGATAGGAGGCATGTGATGTAGTCTAATCTGCTTAAAGGCCAGGCAGCATGTGCTTTCTCCTGAACTTGAGCTGTCACCTTAGACTAACTTTTCCATTAGAAAAATGCTATGTGGGTGGGGAGGAGGGTGGAAATGGGGGAAGTTTTATTTCATAATAGCTTGGTTTGGCTTGCCAACTTCTGGGATTCTCTCTCTCTCTTTCTCTCTCTCTCTTTCTCTCTCTCTCTCTCTCTCTCTCTCTCTCTCTCTCTCTCTCTCTCTCTGCACCCTCTCTCTGTTTAATGGCTTCAGTGAACCTCTTCTGCAATGGAGAAAACCTCTTCTTATAGTATTGGTTCCTCCTAGCTGATGAGCTGAGAGGTTTTAAACTAGATCATTTGTGTAAAGAGTCCTGGTCTTCACTTATTACTTGTGTGTCTTTGAGTAAGTCATTTTTTCAGCTGTCATTTGAGAGATTGGGACTAACTAGCATCTAGGCCCTAGATAATCACTAAGATGTCTGACTGAGCCAATCAAAGCCACTCCATACTCCTCTCCAAAAGGTACGGATTTTTCCTTTTACCAACTGACAGAACATTCTTGGGTGAAGGGGATCAAAGTAACCAGATCCCTCTCCCTGGCTGGCATCATGGTTCAGAAATAAGACATCAGGAAAGGAAGAGCTAATGGACAGCTAATTAGAGGACATCACTAGCTGACTTTTCTTTAGAAGAATCTGTGATATGTTTCCAGTACAATAATGATGTGATTTTTAGATAATAGAGGAGATGGGAAAGAGAACTTGGTTCCCTGGAGCTGAAGAGACCTCATTCTATTTTTTTAAATTTAATTTATTTTTGTTACATTTGGATTCCAAGATGTTCTCCCCTTCCCCAGCTCCACACTAGAGAAGGTCAACATTTCGCACGCACATGCACACACACACAGACACACACACACCCCCTATATCATTTCTCTCTCTCTCTCTGTCTCTCTCTCTGTCTCTCTGTCTCTCTGTCTCTCTGTCTCTCTCTCTCTCTCTCTCTCTCTCTCTCTCTCTCTCTCTCTGTCTCTCTTTCTCTCTTTCCATATCAAGCTATACAATACATAGTTCCATCTATCAGTTCTTTCTCTGAAAGTGAATACAGTCTTCCTTCATAGGTCCTTTGTAGCTGATTTGAGTATTCATATAACTCAGAATAGTTTAGTCAGTCACATTTACCCTTCAAATAATATTGCTGTTACCATACAATGCTCTCTTGAGTCTGCTTATTTCACTCTTCATTATTTCATGCAAGTCTTTCCATGGTTTCCTATTATAAACCTACTCATCATTTCTTATAGCACAGTAGTATTATATCACAACCATGTACCACAGCCTATCCAGTCTTTCTCCAAATTGATGGGTACCCCCTCAATTTATATTTTCTTGCCACCACAAAGAGAGCTACTATAAACATTTTAGAACAGATAGGTTCTTTTCTTTTTTCCCTGATTACCTTGGGAAACAGACATAACAGTGGTATTGTTAGGTCAAAGGGTACACAAAGTATTCTAACTCTTTGGGGATAATTTCAGGTTGTTCTCCAAAATGGTTGGATCAGTTCACAGTTGCACCAACAGTGTATTAGTGTCTCAGTTTTTCCACGTACCCTCCAACATTTGTCATTTTCCCTTCTATCATTTTAGCCAATCTGATAGATATAAGATAGTATCTCAAAGTTGTTTTAATTTGCATTTTTCTAATCAATAATGATTTAGAGCATTTTTTCACATGACTATACATGTATATAGCTTTGATTTCTTCCTCCAAAAACTGCCTATTCATATCATTTGATTACTTATTAATTGGGAAATGACTCACTTTTATAAATTTGACAAAATTCTCTATAGATTTAAGATATAAGGCCCTTATCCAAAAAACCAGCCATAAAAATTCCTCCCCCTCCCCCTGTAGTTTTCAGCTTTCTTTCTGATCTTGGCTACATTGGTTTTATTTGTACAAACCCTTTTAAATTTAATACAATCAAAATTATTCATTTTACTTCTTACAATGTTCTCTATCTCTTATTTATTTGTAAGTTCTTCTCTTATCCATAAATCTAATAGGTAATATGTCCCATGTTTTTCTAATTTACTTACGATATCTTCCTTTATGTCTAGGTCATGTATTCATTTCAACTTTATCTTGGTAAATGGTATATAATATTGGCCTATACCTAGTTATTGCCAGTCCACTTTCCAGTTTTCCAGGAGAGTTCATTCTTAAGAAGCACTTAAATAAGGAACTCTCCTTGGAATATCCACATAGGCTCTTGATTATTATGCTGGCTGAATGGAGAGGGTCATGTCCCACTTCTTGGGACTGCTTTTTGTGTCTAGAAACTGCTTAATATAATCTAATGTTGGAGATCAGAAACATTATAAACATTAACTTTCTGTCAACGAACCAGATTTTGAGGTGGACGGGATCATCCTCAGCTACCATTTTTTTCCTCTCTGGTATGTGAATAGATTAAGTTGGAGAGTTAATTCAGATAGAAAAATTGCAAGAGGATGGTAGCATGCATATAAGAACCTCTGAGCTTTGTAAGAAGATCTCTATGTGGCTTTCAAGCCAGTGTTCAGACCCTGCCATCCACACTACATATTTTCCTAAAAAGATCTGGGAATATTGAAAAATTTGATAGATCATTCTGATCAAATATTTTGGTTAATAGTTGTTGTATTGTGCACATTTTAGTCTAGTGGTTTTCAAACATTTATTGCTTATAGCACAGTACTAGTTTTTACTGAGAATTCTGTAAAGACTGAGATTCAGCAGATTTGCATGTGCACAATCAATTGCACTGATGTGGCTGGAGTGCAGTTTATGTCCTAACTTTTCCTTTCACTTGTGTGATCATGGGCAATTCCTTTACCTTCTTTGAGTTTATGTTTCTTTATGCACAAAATGGGAGTAATTATTGAGCATTGTTGTGAGAATCTTGTGAGAACATTTTTGTAGCCATTATGTCAAATAAAGATGTTTTTGTCTCTTTTTTGAAAACATTTGTGCCTAAAATTTCTTTTCATGTCTTTTTGCTGTGACTAACATTTCTAGAACTAAGTCAAATAACAATGGGGAAAGGGATTATCCTTGCTTTGCTATTTAGTCATTTCAGTTGTGTCTGACTCTTCCTGACCCAATTTGGGGTTTTCTTGGCAAAGATACCGACTGGGGTGGCTAGTTCTTTCTTTCTCCAGATGATTTTATAGATGAGGAAACTGAGGCAAACAAGTGTCTTACAAGCGTCTTGTCCAGGATCACATACCTAGTATCTGAGGCTGAATTTGAACTCAGGAAGGTGAGTCTTCCTGATTGCAAGCCCAACACTTTATCCACTATACTACCTAGATGTCCCCATCCTTGCTTTACTCCTATATTTATTGGGAAAGCTTCTCACATTTTCTTGTTACAAACATCACTAGCTTTTGGTTTTTAGATATATACTCCTATTACATTGAAATATTGCTTCTCTGCCTTTGTTTTGTAGTTATTTTTAGCATAAATGAGCATTGTACTTTGTCAAAAGCTGGGGGGACATTTACTGATATAATTATGTAGTTTGAGATATTTTTCTTGTTAATATGATTGATTATGTTAACTGCTTCCCTAATATTGAACCATCTTTTCATCCCTGGTATAAATCTAACTTAGTAATAAGGAATAATTGATATGTGTATATATACATACGTATATATACGTACATACACACACATATACGTATATGCATATATACATATATATACACACACATACATATGTGTATATGAAATAGTGTTGTAGTTTGTTTGTTGACTAGGATCTCCCAAGTTACCTTGTTAACCTTATATCATATTCTTCTCCTTATGCATTCTGAGTTGTAGTCAAATTGAACTACTCACTGTTCTCTTGTGCATTTTCACAAATTGTAGTATCCTTTCCCCTAGAATATACTTCTTTCTAATCTTTCCATCTCAGATTCTTTGTTTTGCTCTAAAACTTAAGTGCTACTTTCTTTGACTGCTTCCTTTATCTCTCAGCTATTGTTTTTTCCTCTTCAGACATTCCTATATGATTCTGTATGATTTTTCCCTTGCCTCAATCTTTCCTACATTGTATCTTATTTAGCAATATTGTTGCATCCTTCAAATGGAATTTAAGAACATTGAGATCATGAACCGTTTTGTTACTGTATTTGCATCCTGGGTACTTTGCACATAGTTTGTTGTATTGAATAACCTATTGCAGTTTCTGGAGTCTAGTGGAGGAGACAGGCTAACTGATTAGATTGTTAATATAGCAATCTTATATCTATTGAGACCATGTTCAATACCAATGGTTAATAAAGTCTTACAAGGGCCAGCTTCTACCAAAAGTCTTTAAAAAGGGGTCTGTAAGTGAGTGGAGATAATTTTCTATTTGAGATATAGCACAACTGTATCTTTTTAACTTTAGTATGGACATAGTGAGAATGTCGGGGTTTAAGTGTTAAAATTACCTCTTCCTAGGGGCTATTTTTCCTAACTCCCTATGTTTGTGTTAAGGTGAAATTTCGCTAAAATTATCAACATATGTATTCTATAAATAGGACCTATCTTTTAAAGAATCTTCGTGTGTGTGTGTGTGTGTGTGTGTGTGTGTGTGTGTGTGTATGCGTGTGTAGGAAATTAGTTGAATATTTCTAAGGACAATTATCTTGTAACCAAGGTGGCTCAGGGGAAGCCAGGACATACTTTCATTTAGAGGTTAGGGGATTTCCTCCCTACTCCAAGCAGTTCTTACAATTGCGGTTATATGATATTGCCATGGAACAAAGGTGAATTAGAAATATGCATTTATATAAGCCTTGAAATAGCAGTTGACAACCAGTCAAAGGTAGCAAGAAAAATGACTGGGTCACAGTGGCCAAGTTTATAAGGAGAGACACTCCCTACAGAGGGTTGAAATAGGAGAGAACTGAGATGGAGTATAGTTGAACCTATCTTAAGTCAAATCATATTCCCCTATCCCTTGCCTTAGAAAGCTACAGCCCTTGTGTGGAATGGTCCTTTGGAAACTTTAAATCTTCATGCAACATGTGACAAAATAAATTCCATAGAGAACATAACTTTTTGTACTAAAAATATGTCTGTTTATTAGACAGTCATGTTAAATACTGTGCCTCCTGCGTCCTTCTCCTATTCTTCTGTTATGTATTGTACTTTAGATGGCCACCCAAGTTTCTTGCTCCTAGTCCCAGTTTCGAGAGGTGGGGGACTACTCCCCCCCAATGCCCACCATTTTGACAATCTATTCATTGCCTGGAGTACAGCAGTATCTATATTTCAGTAGTTCTACTGCCAAGAACCAAACCTTGGGAAAGTGTTCCTTAGGGTGGCCTTGACCATGTCTCTTTTGCTGATGTCCTTATGTTTAAGGCTAACCTTGTATCTTGGCAAACTTGGCTGCTGGTTGAAAGGTCATGGTAACCTACACTGGTTTCTTGGGGGATGACACACCCTTAGCCCCCATTCTAACCCTATATTCCCTATTCATAGTATAATCCAGTACCAAAGAAAGTTTTGAAATGTCCCTTCCCAGAGACCTTTCCTAAAGATTAATACTATGACTGAAGTGAGTAATGTATAGTCTTTCCAGATTGAAATCTTCCTCTTCTGTTTTGTTTTGCTTTTAGCTGGCTGTGTGAGCTTAGACAAATCATTCATTTTTTTGAGCCTCTGTTTCCTCATCTGTCCATGTGAATGGTACATAAGAAAGAGGCAACAAAGTGGCACAGTGGATAGCATGCTGAACTTGAAGTCAGCAAGACCTGAGTTCTAATCCTAACTCAGATATTAACTGTGTGAATCCTAGGCAAGTTGCTTAGCTTTTATCTGCCTTAGAGTCCTCATCTGTAAAGCAAGGATAACAATAGTACTGCCTAGGTGCTGTTGTGAGGATGACCTAAGATAGTAGAATGAAATCATTATGCAAACCTTAAAGGGCTATATAAATGTTAGTTATTATTATATTATCTAATTCCCAGGGTGGCTGAGAAATATTCTTAGTCTATAATTCTATATTTCGTGGGTAGATAGGCTGTAACCAATGGAAAATTTGTCCAAATTGTAAGAGGTTGTAAGCTCTTGAGAGCAGGGATTATCTCTTCACCTCTTCTTGTGTCCTAGCACTTAGTGTAGTATCTGATCCGTAATAGCACTTAATAAATTTTAATTGATTAACAATTGATTGTTTCAGAGAGGATATTCAGACTGAGGACAAGATTAAAATGAAAGACAAAATCAGAAATTTCTACTCTCAAGGAACTTACATTTTACTGGAGATATCCAATGTATAGAGTTAGGGTAGAGTTGAAACCACCTTACCTCATTTTATCCTTGATCCCTTAACCAGGTGAGCCCATGTCTCAATTACTCACCCCTCATATGTCTTAGACAACGTCCTAAAAATCCTTCAAATTGGAAAGTAAAAGAAACATGGTACATAGGCCAAGGAAACTTGATCATGCCCAAGGGATCAGCCATAAATTATCTGTTGAGGAGTGAAGGGATGAAATTCAAAAAACTGGAGCAAATAAGGTTTTCTAGCACATTTCTGAGGAGAAACTTCCTGGAGAGAGCTGGCAGGGACAGAGGAAAGAGAGGAGATGCTTCAGATTCAGTCTTGGCTCAGTCTCCTGCTCTACACCCCACTACACATACACACCTTTGACCAGAGGAGGATCCTTAGAGCTTCAAAAGATACAGAGGAGGTTGGACCTTCTCATGCCCTGATTGGCTGGTAATAGTATCTCTGTCTGGAGCCAAGGACAGACTGGACTCAAGGCATAACAAGGAGGCTATCAAAGAAACTCCTTTTCAAAGGAGACCAATGACAGCATGGGGTGATGTCTTGATTTTCAAGTAAATTGGATTTAAGTGAGGCAGAATTGCACAAAATCATCAGCCTCACTCTCTCTCTTCCAGAGTCATTGAAGTCCATTGACAAGACAAAAGTGGAGATGACTGGTGATAGCCTGGGATTCAGTGGATGGCCTTGGTACTTTGCATGTCTGATTAAATTCTTAAGCACTCCACAGCACCTGATTTAGCCATCTACATGGCCATTGGAACAAACTGTTCTCATCTACCCACTGCACCAGGGGAAGTCTTCACATGCTTGGGGTAGACACTCCCTAACTGTGTGACAGGTTTGAGATCTGTGGGTTACCCTCAACCTAGTTCAGCTTGTCTTCCAAGATGGATTTACCAGAGTGTGGCTCTTGTGCGTGCTATAACTTCTGGGAACAACAGGTGAGAGTTAGAGGAAGGTGGACACCAAACGTGGATAAGCAGCCCTGAAAAGGGCCTGGCAAGCTTTCAAACTAGAGGTGCTAGTCCTCCCTTAACACCCAAACTGTACAATGCCTAAAAGACCTTCTTGAGCACCCCACAAATAGGAGAAAAGAACTTCCAGTGATCAGGTGATCTGACTTCCCTTCTTGCCACATGTGCTCTTGAAGCTTTAGCCCACTTTTGCCTCTACTCTGTATGTATTTGTGAGTGAGTTTATCACAGACCTTTGGGGGATATTTTATATCAACTTTTTTTTTTTACCATACCACCTTAGTACATACCCTTTTCTAGAAGATACTGAAGGCTTGGTAACTAATTTGATTTTCATCTAAGAATCTTGGGGGCAAGCTCTCCAGTAGATGCTTGAGACAATGGCATTAGAGAATCACCTGTAACCCTTTAGGGGTACCCCTAGAGTGCTGAGGGAGAGATACAGCCAGCCAAATTATGGGACTTTCAGTTTGAGAAGGGACTTGGAGGAGGATCCTCAAGGTTTATGTGGGTTACTTATATGCTAATAAATAAATACAAAATAAAAAGTAATTTTAAAATAGCAAGAAAATGAATAATTGAGGAGGGAGGCACAAGTAAGTAAAATGTATCATAGCTAAGACGTGCTATAAAGCAAGCTAGAATTCCAAGCAGTGGAGCTAAGGAGTGAGTGTATTCCAGACATGAAGGGCCAACTGTGCAAAGACAGATGGGAGAGTTGGAATATCATAGATTTAGAGCAGGCCTGCACAACTTGCAGCCACAGGCCATTTAAGGCCCTTGGAAAGTTGGCAGCATGCCAAAGGATTTCCTCTACATACAAAGGATATTTTCTTCTACATTTTTCATGGGCCTCCCAAAATCCTTTGGCATACCACAAGCTGCCCAGGGCCCATGGACCCCAAATTGTATAGGCCTGATTTAGGGATTAAAAATGTTTGAGGTCGTCTTAACCTCCCTGAAGGTATTGGAATAGAATCTAGTGACTAGATCACAGTAGAATCTTTAATCTAGACCTAGAAGCGACCACCAAAGACCTTTAGTCTAACATCCTCATTTTGCAATTGAAGAAACCCAGATCCGCAGAGGCAATATCTTGCCCAAGGTCGCACGTATGTTGGGAACAGCTAGTAAAGCAGTTTAACTGGAACAGGGAGTGTATTAAGGTAAGGGCCAGAGTCTTGGCCTTGCTCAGAAATGGTTGGGGCAAAAGAGGAAAGAGAAAGGATATTTAAATTCATCCTGTAAAAACAAAAACAAATACAAGACACAGTTCCCACCAAGCCGCACATTTATTTTGTCAGGGCTCAATGGTCCATTTCTGCAGCTTTATCTTCCTTGTTTTCTTCCTCTTAAACCCTCCAGGTCAGGGACTGTGGGGCTCTGGTGCTCTTTCCAGCCTTGTGTTTGTCTCTCAACAAGTCCCTTCTATTCCCTGTTTCTTGTTCTCAGGACAGGCTAGTATGGGTGGTGCCGCGTTACACAGATTGCTGGATAACACTTGGCTCGTAGTTGCTTTTGGAGACACTGATCTTGTCTCCAAGAATCTGAATACCATAAATCAATGCAGCTACCCTGGGAGTCCCACCGTTATCGAAAGGGGGCAGTGCATCTTTGACATCTAAGAAAGAAGTGGAATCAACAATTCATAGCTGGATTCTCATTCTAACTAACTTTGACTTTCTATGAGAGAAAATCCCTGAGCAGTCGTTGTGGAAATTCAAATTCAAGAAACTTTCACTAAATACCTACTAACCACAAGGCACCGAGTTAGGGATTGTAAGAGATACAAAGACCAATAAGTCACAAATCCTACTTTCGAGAAGCTTACATTTTAATAAGGGAATTTAGCTCCCAGTTGGGTCACACACATACTCATTTGATTCTCACAACTATCCCACAGTATACATAGAATGTGTATATTTATCCTCAGTTTTGAGATCAGCAAACCAAGGCCTAAAGGTTAAATGATTTGTCTCAGATTCCATAGGGAAGGAGTGAAAGAGTTAGGGTTAGAATCCACATTCTCTGGCTCTGAAATCTATTTGCTTTCACTTCCTCATGATATCCTGGAATCATAGTGTATGTTTCAAGAGTGCCATCTGAAAATATAAGGTTAGACAGATTAAGTGACTGGTCCAGGCTTACGCAGCAAGGTTGTGTCAGAGGTGAAAAATGAACCAATATCTCTGTGTTTCCAAGGCCAGCTCTGTATTCAATTTATATGCCTCTTATTTTTTTTAAAGTTGTTTGCTCTCAAAGAGGACCATGACATGAGGAAGGGCATGCCATGACTTGAGTGAATTGGATTTAAATGAGGGAAATAAAAATAAAAGGTAATGTTTGATTAATTTTTTACAAATTAGTCTTAGATAAGTTTTAGTTTCTTTAGTTTGATGACTAAAATGATATCCATGTGACTCAGTAATCAATTTATGTAAACCTTAAAAATTAAAAAAAAATTAAGTCCCCTGGGAAATACTCTAATGAAATTTGCTGAGTATACAGGTATACAAAAACTAGGATTTATGATATAATAGCCTCTTGCCATACAAATTATGAACAAAAGGCAGAAGAGTTCACAGAAAGAAATCAGATCTGATTAGGACAGATGAGGAAAACTAAAAAGGAGATGTTATTTTGCAGGACTTTAGGGTTAAAAGGGACTTCTGTGGTAATTTATTTCAGCCTATAAGTGAACAAGAATGACGATGACACACTCAACAAGGGATCTTTCAGTTTCTGTTGAGGATCCCCAGGAGGAAGGAGGAGCGCATGTCCCCTTGGGACAGCTGTAATTGTTAAGAAGGTTTACCTCCCATCAGTCTGTGTCTTTGTAAGGTCCATATATCTGTCTGATTATACCCTTTGGAGAGGGTCCTCTAGGTGGTGCAGTGGATGGAGCATAATGCAGGAGTCAGGAGGACCTGAGTTGAAATCTCACCTCAGACACTTGACACTCACTAGCTGTGTGACCTTGGGCAGGTCACTTAACCCTAATTGCCTCATCCTGGGTCATCTCCAGTCATCCTGATGAGTATCTGGTCACTGGATTTGGATGGCTCTGGAGGAGAAGTGAGGCTGGTGACCTGCACAGCCCTCCCTCACTCAAAACAAAGTCAAGTGCAAGTCATGTCATTACTTCTCTGATGACATGGTCTTCTTGGGCAGCGAAGGAAAAAGAACTGAACAACCTGTTACCACAGAGGCAGTCAGGTGGTGCCCTGTATAGAGCCCTTGGCATAGGGTCACCACCTCGCTGGGTGAGTCACTTCACCTCTGCCTCAGTTTCCTCAACTGTCAAATGAAAGTAATAATAGCACTGCCTCCTGGGATTGTTGTGAAGATCAAATGAGAGATGATGCTTGTAAAGCACTTAGGACAGAGCCTGGTACCTAGCAGGCATTTAATAAATGCTTATTCCTTCCTCTAACATGCCAGTCCTTCAGATATTTGAACAAAGTTATCTTGCCCTCTCCATCCCCAAAGTCATCTCTTCTCCAATTCCTTCAAGACCCTGATGTGGCATGAATTCAGAATCCTTCCTGATTGTTTTCCTCTAGATACAGTCATACTTATCAATGCCCTTTCTAAACTGTGGCCCCCAGAGAGGAGTCTAACAGGCCAGTCATGATGTGGATAAGGCAGTGAGCCTTGAAGAATGTGGAGGACTTCAGTAGGCAGAGATTAGGAGAAGGAGGGAGAAAGAATCCAGGCACAGAAAACAGCATAAACAAAGGCAGAAAAATAAAGCAGCCCAGAAGGGCATGTTCAAATAACAGGGAATTGAACTTAGGGACTGGGATGTTCGCAGAAATAGCCGACATTTATATAATTCTCCAATGTTCACAAAGCACTTTCCATAGAAACCACTTAACCTTTGCAGCAACATTCACTGTGTGATAGGGATTACACTATACCCATTTCACAGAGAGAAAAACTGAAGCTCAAGACTTGCCCACGATCACACAACTAATAATTGTTGGAGGATGCAAACCCAGGTCGCAATAGACAACAAGTCTAACACATCTGTCTAACAGCAGGCTTCCATGTTTTCATGTGGAGGAGTGATAGGTCCCAACAGCAGAAAGGTAGGTTAGTACCATATGGAATTCCTGCCTGGATTTCATTTAAATATGGGCTTATTTGGGTAGGCAATGGGAGCTTGGTGATTCAATAAATACTATATACAACATGCTTCTTTGGGGTACTGGGCATACAAACGTAGATACAATATAAGCTTTGACCTCAAGGAGCCTCTATCCAGGGGCGAGGAACCTGTGACCTCAAGGCTACATGTGGCCCTCTAGGTCCTCAAGTGTGGCCCTTTGACTGAATCCAAACTTTGCAGAACAAATCCCCTTAATAAAAGGATTTATCCTGAAAACCTTGGACTCAGTCAAAAGGCTGCACCCAACCACCTAGAAAACCACATGTGGCCTTGAGGCCACAGGTTCCCCATCCCTGCAATGGGAAAGAGAAATATAATATAGTGAATAGAACACAGGATTCAGGAAGACCTGCCCCAGACACTTACTAGCTAGTTATATCTGTTTTGTCTTCTGTAAAATGAGAAGGGTGGTTTGTTAGATTCTAAGATTTCTTCTAGCTCTAAATCTGTGACCCTATGATCTACAATCCCATTATTAGGGGAGAGTGAGATAAGAGCAAAGGAATGGTCCAGGTGAAGAGCTGTGGGAAATTTGAGGAGGGAGAGAGATGCAGCTTTCAAGTGGATATCTTTCTAGAGGAGGCAGCAGCTGAATTGGATTTTGGTACAGAGGTCTCTAAGGCTGGGTGACCATTTGTGGTGGGGGGATGCTCTGTCATTGTTGTTGTTGTTTTTGTGTTTGTCCCTTGTTCTCAAAGAGGACCATGACATCAAGATGATGACAAGACTTGCATTTGACTTTGATTTGAGTGAGGGAGGGCTGTGCAAGGTCACCAACCTCACTTTCTTCTCCTGAGTCATCTGGGTCCAGTGACCAGATATTCGTCAGGATGACGCAGATGGCCCAGGATGCAACAGAGGGGATGATCTATAGGGGCTTTTTGTTTATGTACAAGGTGGACTTGATGACCTTTGAGGTCTCATTCAGCTCTAGTATTCTGAAGTTCTTTGAGCTGAACTATAATTGCCTCCTTGTAACTTTAGTTGAATGAGTCAGTCCTATCCCAAAATTAAAAATAGATGATCAGTTAATAAAAGAATATGTGGGGAGAAGAGCTAATTCCATCTGAGGCTACAGCTGGGAAAGATAGGGCTGGGTTTAGAACCTAGGTAAGATGGAATCCTAAACAAAGCCCAGAGGCTGTAGGACATAATAGGCAGCACCTTTCATAGTCCCATGTGGATCTATGTCCTGGTAAAGGAATAGGGAGGTATGACCTTCAGAGAGGAATAAAAAATCAGGAACAGGATTGAGCAAAGTGGAGAACAAATGGATTGAACGGAATACTCTCCTGAAGTAGGAAAAAAATGGAAAAAATGACATGGTGCTGGCCTTATAAATAGGCAGAGTAGGAGGCACTTATGATCATGAAGTTATCAGTATTCAAAAGGTTCATCTTCTTCCCCCTCCCTAAAATCCTTTCCATTACTTAACCTTACCAGAAATGATCTTATTAGCTTCAAGGCTGCTCCAAATTAAAATACTTATGGGATGAGATGGCACCTTATGACTTTTCTGAGACTGTTATTGGGTTTGGATTTTTTTTTTTTTTTTGGTTATTCAGAGATCAGCTTGCTTAAAATCATGTATTTTAATCTAGAAAGGAACTTAGAGGTCATCAAACCTACCTCCCCCTTCCATTTCATAGACAAGGAAACTGAGGTCAAGAGAGATTAAGGTAACTTTTCCAAGCTGAGCTACCAATCCAATTCCTTTGATTTCAAATGCAGTACTCTTATTGTTCCAATAAGATCTTTTTCTTTACATTGACATAGGCATTGTGAATATTATTCTTTTGGTTTGGTTGACTTCACTCTGCATTCATTCATACAAATAATCCACATGCTTACCCTTCAGTGTGAATTAGTTTAACATTTCCTTAGAGGAAGTAGGAAAATATAACTGTTATCTTTACATGTTCATCAGGTCTTGCTTGATGATACTTACCTTTTCTAGGAGGTAAAAAAATGTAGGGAAAACAATTTTGCTTTCCCTTTTTGGTCTTCAGTGTCTTTAAATGTAAAATGAGGAGTTGGAAAGGATATGCCAAAGCAGGGGATGGTACAATCCTTTGTGGGAACAAAGAACTTGAAACAAAATGGGTCTCCATTGACTAAGGGATATCTGAACAAACTGTGCTATATGAATGTAATTGAATATTATTTTTCCATAATAAGTGACAAATAGGAATAAATCAGAGAAACACGGGAAGAGTTGTATAAATGAATGAATGTGAAGTGAAATAAACAAAACCTAAAGAAAAATATGCATGACTACAACAATGTAAAGGAAAAGATCATTGTTGGAGTGACAGCAGAGCTTGATTTAGAATGAAAGGAATTGGATCTGAAGTTTAGCTCTACTATTTAATACCTGTGTAATCTTGGGGATGTCACTTATCTTGGCCTCAGTTTCCTTATCTATAAAAAAGGGGGGGGAGGTAGACTTGTTGACCTCTAAGTTCATTTCTAGATCAAAATTTATGATCCTAAGCAAGTTGAGTTCTGAGTAACTGAAAAAAAGAAAACCAACCTACCAATAATAGTTTCAGAAAACTTATGATGAAACATACCTCCGCTCTCTTGGCAGAGACGCAGTAGATTAGACAACCCGGGGTATGATTTTGTATCCATTGTCAGATGCTGTTTTGGTTTCAGTGGTTTTTGCTTAAATATCTTTTCTTTGTGACAAAGAAAGGTTCAATTTTGTGTGTGTGTGTAGCACATCTAGTGATGATGACTTAAACAACAAAAAACTTTTAAAATAAAAGAGAAAAGCAATTACCAAACAGAGAAAGGGGGCGGGGGGAGGGGAGGAGTAAAGAAGGGGGAGGCTGTGGGTTCTAAGACAAGACTTTTCCTATTTCACAACTTTGCCCTGGTCTACCTTTGACTATATTCTAGAACCCTGGTTCACCAAAGAAGTGCAGGTCCCAACACCAAGGGCCAGCTGCCCCCAACTTAGATTCCAGCATATATATTGAGTTCTATCTCTCAGCAGTCTTCCTGGCTGGAGTCCTCCTAATAGCATTGTTTCAAGCTGACTCCATGTATTTGCTTGCTGGCTGCTTTGCAGGCGTTTATATTTCATCCCAGAGGTGACTGTATTTCAGCAATCCCTGTCCAAGTGGTAATTTATGGTCTAGTGTAAAAGCACCTCGAGATCCTCTGAGATGAAAGGCTCTCTCTGCACCTGAGTTATGGTCCTGATTACTGGTAGAGTGAGCTCAGTTGGACCAATGGTAAGGTTAAAATGTTTTAGTGCTTTGGAAGGTTTTACTGTAAAAGATAGCTGGCTGTTTTAGCCGCTTTGGTCTTGGTTGTTGATTGGGTGTGCAGTAAATCATCCCCTTCCAAGTCCAAAAGTAGACTTTATTTGTCAAAATGTTGAGAAAGAAGACCACTGGCTGGACCTAGATGATAGCTTTTTAAATTGTTTCAGAGGTGAGGAAGGCACAGATATGTATGATTATCCTCTCTAATCACATGCTTTAGAGTTTTTATACTCATGGACTGGTAAAAGTCTGCAGATATTCCTCTAACTAAATTTATCTGGGCTTCTGAGGTGACCGTTCTTTCAGGTCCAGGTACTTATTAGCACCCACCAGACTCTCCCCATCTTTCCCTCTCCTGCATAAATACCCTTTTACAGGATCAGCTTCATTGTGTTAGCAGGTGACACTGGCTTCCACTTTGCGGAGTCCAAGATTCCATAGACTGATTTGTCTTCCAGTTAAATGACTCAATTTCGCATTGGTCATTATGTGACATGATGTTCCACACATGTCTTTTAATTAGGACAGACCATAATTATTTTTTCTTCTCCCATTACTTAGCATGTGAGTTTTAATGAAATTGATTTGAAGGTTCTTGAAATATATCTTTCTAGTACTTAAATCAGGTTTGGAGTGGTTCATGTAACTTGAAGGAAATGTGAGTTTTCACTCACCAAATACCCTACTTCCATTTTTTTCTCCCCACAGACTAGAAATCTTGTGGTTAAAATAACACAATCTCTATTCAGAGTCCAAACTTAGAGTTTCTATCTGAGGCTACCTTGGAATTTAAAAAACTTTTAGCAGATGAGTGAGTTGGAGTGTGTGTGTGTGTGTGTGTGTGTGTGTGTGCGCGCGTGCGTGTGTGTGTGTGTGTGTGTGTGTGTGTGTGTGTGTAAATTTAATCCTACTTAGGATCCACAAGAGAAAGTAGGGGTCTCTCCAGGTAAATCTTTTCTTTTTTCTCTTTTGTTGAAAGCGTGATTCAGAAAATACTATGGGTTGGGTTGGAAGAAATCAACTGTTTTCTAGATTTTTGCTGCAAATCCTGGCTCACAGCTGTTTCCATGACACATGAGTGAAAGGGTAAAACCTGAATTTCATACAGAAATGCAAAGATCAGCATGAACTGCCTCCCTTATACTTGGAGAAAGGGGAGTGTGTTTAGAGAATAGATTGATATTTCAGTAAAGTAACCCAGCTGGGTGTGATTATATTCAGCTCGTCATAATATTAAACAGGAATCAGATTGTATTTCCTTCAACATCAAGTTCAGTAGCTCTGAGGTTTGCTGTATGAACAGCTATCTCTGAACTGGCTCCCTCCTGGTTCTACATTTGCAGCTTATATTCCGACCAGAATAAAAAGGAAACTGCTTATTTTCCTGCTGAAACAGCCTCCTCAGATAATTGGATGCTTCTTTCTCTACTGGCCTTTTTTTTTTTTCAAAGACAGCAGCAGTAAAGCAACAAACCTCTCCCTTTTGTAATGTATCTATTCTATTTCCACATCCTTTCACTCACCTCCAGGGGACAAGTCATTAGAGCTTTGTCTTTATACTCTATGTCCTTGTTAAAATGTCTTTAAACCATCACTGAAGATTGCTAAGATATAGGAGCTATCCATTCGCAGTATGGCTCATTTTTTTCTCCCCCAAATATACTTCCCTACCTTCTTATTTATTTGTCTGTCTGTCTATCTACTTTATTTATTTTAACAAGCCTGTATTTATTTATTTAACAAGCCTGTATCTTCCCTCAAGCATCTGTGTTTAAGTACTCTTTCGATATTTTTCACCCTGGCTGTATTAAGATTGAACTACTAATTCTATAACCTCTTCTCTCGTCTTCTCTCGTCATCTCTCTTCTTCTCTTGTCTCCTCTTCTCTTTTCTCTCTCCCTTTCCATTCTCTGCTGAAAAATCATTCTTTCCTCTTTGAAGTCTCTCATATCTGAGTATCTTTATTCCTGTCTGATGGCAAAAACCATTTTTTCAACTGGACAAGTATTTGAGTAGCAATTATGGGTCTCAATTCTGGTTGAGATACTATAGGAAAAAAATAAGATTACTGATGCAGATAAAAAAATAATTATCAAACCACGCAAAAGGCATCTATTAAGTGCTAAATTATGGGGGGAAATCCCATTTACCTTAAGGTGTAAATAATGGATGTCTTAAAAGTATCAGGACATTTTAAAAATATGAGACAGACTTGATCCAAGTGAATTAATTACTACTGGTAGAATTTCAGGTAACATTCAATATTGGAGCAATCTTTGGGGAAGGGGGAGGGTAATGGGTCTTCCTAACACCCCTAAGAGTCCTAATCTTAGAGTTTCTTCTACTTTGTCTCTTCATAAGGTCAGCCCTCTGGATGAACTGCAACTTTACCATTTTATCCTTCCTACCTATTTGCTCTACCCAACCCAGTTCAGCCTAGTTTGCCCATCCTTACTTTCCAAAGATAATACCACTTAATACTCTACAACAGGGATTCTTACCCTTTTATTGTGTCTTTGGAAGTCTGGCAAAGCCATTGAACTCCTCTTCAGAATAATGCAGAAAATAAAACACATTGAATTACAAAGGAAATCAAATGTATTGAAATATCGTTCAAAATAAAAAAAAAAAGTTCATGAGTCCCAGGCTAAGAACTCTTGCAGTCTAAAAAGAGGTAGGTTCAGATGTGATAATGAAGGATGCCCTCTGTCTATAAGTTTGGCAACCTTTTACCTTTTCTTGGATCACAGTTTTGCATAGGTTATCTCCCCCAATATACCCCAGCCTCCAATTAAATTGATTTCCCCTATTTTTTGTTGTCATCAACTAATTTTGAAGTTGGGACCAAGCTACCTCATTATATATATAATATATATATATATATATATATATATATATATATATATATATATATATATATATATATATATATATATATATATATATATATATATATATACACACACACATATATATACGTCATCTGAAGTTACTGGAAGCAGTTTTCATTTTGGCTGGCAGAAATGTATTTTGTGATTCTTTAAGAAAATCAATCCTTGAAGATAGAGCCAAGATGGCAGAGCAGAAAGAAACACAAAGGCAGGCTCTCCCACACAGCCCATAAAATACCTGTAGAGAGGGACTCTCAACAAATTTTGGAGCAGCAGAAGTGGAGAACAACAAAGTGGAGGAGATTTCCAGCCCAGAGTGACCTGAAAGGCTCACGGGAAGCATCTGTTGTACCAGACTCAGAACAGAGCCCAGCCCAGCCTTGACCGGGCGGCTTGCAAACAGCCCTCAGGGGTGGAATCTCCAGTGACAGAATCCCCAGTAGCAGCAGCAGCAGGTTCACAGATCCCTCAACCCACAGGTGCCAAAGGTCAGTGATGGAGTTTTTTTCACCTGGCCATGAAGGGAGAAGGGCCTTCCCATAGCTCTGGCCTCAGGCAGCAGCCATAGAGGCCACATCAGGCTGGTGTCAGCAGTTCCCATCTCAGCCCCTACAGCAGCCTTATTCATTGTTGGATCATAAAATCCCTGGGGGCACTAAGGATTTGAATGTTACCTCAACCCTGTGTAGAGGGCCTGAGGGCACTGGTCTTTGTCTCACACTGAATGGCGGCCCTGACCCCAAAGCTTGACTGAATCCCAGCCCCCCAGTGCTGGCTTGGTGGAACTGGAGGCCAGGTGGCTGTGGAGAGGTAATTGCTAAGATTCTGGGCACAAACATCTCTTCCTACTCCCAGATCAGTATACATGCTTGATTGTGCCACCTTGGAAAAACTGAGATTTTACAGATTCCCAGAGTATACCCTACTCTTGACAAAGGATCCAAAAGTCAAGTAACTGGTTGGGAAAATGCCCCAAAAAGGGAAAAAAAAATAAGACCACAGAAGGTTACTTTCTTGGTGAACAGATATCTTCTCCCATCCTTTTGGATGAGGAAGAACAATGCTTACCATCAGGGAAAGACATAAAAGTCAAGGCTTCTGTATCCCAAACATCCAAAATAAATATCTAATGGTCTCAGGCTATGGAAGAGCTCAAAAAGGATTTTGAAAATCAAGAAAGAGAGGTAGAGGAAAAACTGGGAAGAGAAATGAGAGAGATGCAAGAAAAGCATGAAAAGCAGGTCAACACCTTGCTAAAGGAGACCCCCAAAAAATGCTGAAGAAAATAACACCTTTAAAAATAGGCTAACTCAATTGGCAAAAGAGGTTCAAAAAGCCAATGAGGAGAAGGATGCTTTAAAAGGCAGAATTAGCCAAATGGAAAAGGAGGTTCAAAAGCTCACTGAAGAAAAGAGTTCTTTCAAAATTAGAATGGAACAGATGGAGGCTAATGACTTTATGACAAACTAAGAAATCACAAAACAAAACCAAAAGAATGAAAAAATGGAAGATAATGTGAAATATCTCATTGGAAAAACAGCTGACCTGGAAAATAGATCCAGGAGAGACAATTTAAAAATTATGGGACTACCTGAAAGTCATAATCAAAAAAAGAGCCCAGACATCATCTTTCATGAAATTATCAAGGAAAACTGCTCTGATATTCTAGAACCAGAGGGCAAAATAAATATTGAAAGAATCCACCAATCACCTCTTGAAAGAGATCCAAAAAGAGAAACTCCTAGGAATATTGTGGCCAAATTCCAGAGTTCCCAGGTCAAGGAAAAAATATTGCAAGCAGCTAGAAAGAAACAATTCAAGTACTATGGAAATACAATCAGAATAACACAAGATCTAGCAGGGATCAAAGGGCATGGAATAGTATATTCCAGAAGTCAAAGGAACTAGGACTAAAACTAAGAATCACCTACCCAGCAAAACTGAGTGTAATACTTCAGGGGGAAAAATGGTCTTTCAATGAAATAGAGGACTTTCAAGCATTCTTGATGAAAAGACCAGAGCTGAAAAGAAAATTTGACCTTCAAACACAAGAATCAAGAGAAGCATGAAAAGGCAAACAGCAAAGAGAAATCATAAGGAATTTACTAAAGTTGAACTATTTACATTCCTACATGGAAAGACAATATTTGTAACTCTTGAAACTTTTTTCAGTATCTGGATAGCTGATGGGATTACACACACACATACACACACACACACACACACACAGAGCACAGGGTGAATTGAATAGGATGGGATCATATCTTAAAAAAATGAAATTAAGCGGTGAGAGAGAAATATATTGGTAGGAGAAAGGGAGAAATGGAATGGGGCAAATTATCTCTCATAAAAGAGGCAAGTAAAAGACTTTTCAGTGGAGGGATAAAGAGGGGAGGTGAGAGAAAAACATGAAGTTTACTCTCATCACATTCCACTAAAGGAAGGAATAATATGCACACTCATTTTGGTATGAAAACCTATCCTACAATACAGGAAAGTGGGGGCTAAGGGGATAAGCAGGGTGGGGGGGATGATGGAAGGGAGGGCAGTGGGAGGAGGGAGCAATTTGAGGTCGACACTCATGGGGAGGGACAGGATCAAAAGGGAGAATAGAAGTAATGGGGGACAGGATAGGATGGAGGGAAATATAGTTAGTCTTATACAACATGACTATTATGGAAGTCATTTGCAAAACTACACAGATTTGGCCTATATTGAATTGCTTGCCTTCCAAAGGGAGGGGATGGGGAGGGAGGGAGGTAAAGAAGTTGGAACTCAAAGTTTTAGAAACATCTGTCGAGTAATGTTCTTGCCACTAGGAAATAAGAAATACAGGTAAAGGGGTATAGAAAGTTATTTGGCCCTACAGGACAAAAGAGAAGATGGAAGCAAGGGCAGAGAGGGATGATAGAAGAGAGAGTAGATTGGTCATAGGGGCAATTAGAATGCTTGGTGTTTGGGGAGGGGGAGGAGATAAAAGGGGAGAAAATTTGGAACCCAAAATTTTGTTAAAATGAATGTTAAAAGTTAAATAAATAAATTAATTTTAAAAAAAGAAAAAAAAAAAGAAAAGAAAGTCAATCCTTAAGGACAGTTTTAGGGATGAGATAGGACTTAAATTGTCCTTCAAAGAATGGGCAGGATTAGAATAGTAAGTTGAAGGCAAGACAGGAGCACTTTCTAGGAAAGGGATACAACAAAGGAAGGATGTCTCACTTATTTGCTCTCATAGCACTTTGTACTATTCTTGCATTGCTTAACTGTGTCAGTCATGTGTGACTCTTCATAACCCCATGGATCTCTGTCCATGGGGTTTTCTTGGTAAAGATACTAGAGCAGTTTGCCATTTCTTTCTCCAGTGGCAAACAGAGATTAAGTGACTTGCCTGAGGTCATATAGCCAGGAAGTTTCTGAGGCTGGATTTGAACTTTTCCTTATTCCAAGCCTAGCACACTGAGCCACCTAGCTACTCCTCCATACTTATTATTCTTACATACTTATATGCTAATATGTACTCTACTTATCTGTACCTCTTATTCCTGATTCTTCCCAACCCAAACAATTGTTAACCCTTTAAAAAAAAGGGGATTATGGTTTATTTATATCTCCCTCAGCACCTCAAATAGGTTATGCTTAGTAAATGTTTAATTTTTTTTTTTTTTTTGGCCAGAATGAATGTAGTATAGAAGGATAGAGTAGAAAGAGTGGTAGATTTGAGACTAGAAGACCTGGTCTCATACTCTACCTCTGCCACTTACTACTACTATGACCTTGGGCAAGTCTTTGGGTCTTTATTTCCTCATAGATAAAATGAGGTCCTTGGACTAAATGACTTCTACAGTCTGTTTCACCATTAAACCTATAAACCTTCAACTCTGTAAATGAATGAGTGAATAAGTGAACAAATGAATAGGGAAGCAGCATAGAAGAGTGAAGAAAGTCCTGGAACTGGAGTCCAGAAAGACCTGGATTTGGATTCTTTCTTTAACACTTACTGAACGGTCTTATCTTTGGCAATTCATTTAATCAACCAACAGTCAGTAACCAATGATTTATTAAGCACCTGCTATATTCTAGGAGCTGGCCTTTCTGAGCTTCAATGTTCTTACCTATAAACCTGGGATATTGATACCCCTAATACCTACCTCTTGGGGCTGTTTAAGGATTAAATGAGATAATATATGTAAAACAAAGTGCCTGGTACAGAGTAGCCTCTTATAAAATATTTATTGATTGATCAATTAGTGACTGATTGAAAGTGCCCTTCAAAGACCTATGAAGGAAGATGCTATCTGCCTCCAGAGAAAAAACTGATTAATAGAAGTATGTATAGTACGATTTTCTCTCTGTCTTTATATATATATATATATATAATATATATGTGTGTATGTATGTATACATATGTATGTATGTGTATGTATATGTACACACATATGTATATATATACATATACACACATATTTGTGTCTAATAGTAGTCATTTCTAGGGTAGAGGGGTAGGGAGGAAAAAATATAAAAGGCCACAACAGAGAATAAAAAGAAATTTAGAAGAAAGCATAGAAAGCAAAGTAGTTTTAAAAATGATATGTAGCACTTATATAGTTTTTTTTTTAAAGCGAACAGTGTGAAATGTAAATTCATGGTTTTGTAGTCAATTCTCATTTTATGTTGTACTATATACATGGAAAGTGTCTCTCTCCCTCCCTCCCTCCCTCTCTCTCTCTCTCTCTCTCTCTCTCTCTCTCTCTCTCTTTCTCTATGTACTTAAGCTTAAAATGAATTTTTACAAAACAGAAGAAACTGAAAAAGTGAATGAATCCTACCTTGGCCTGTACAACAAAAAGTGTATTATTCAGAATAAGGAGATGGTCATACCACTATATTTTGCCTTAAAAATTTTCTAAAAGAAAGAAAATGTCTTGTAAAATCTAAAGTACTATATGACTGTCAGATAATATTGTTACAATATTATTACCAATGACTTTAGACTATAAACTATAAAAGGGGAAAGTGTGATGGAAATAAGATATTGTCTGACAAAAACAGAAGGTACATTTAGGGATTAGAAGGAATTCTGAAGACCTAGTACAACTGGATTTCAGCAAGGCATCAGATAAGACCACCCCTGATATCCTTATGGACAAAATGCACTCCCATGGACTGGATGATTAGGTGACTTTAGACCTAGTTGAACAACCAGGCACAAAGAGTGTTGATTAATTCTCGATGAAACCTAAATGGAAGTTTCTAGTGATGTGTTGAAGACAGCTATCATGTCCCTTTTGAACCTTCTCTTGGTGTTGCTTTGCTCAACATTTTTATCAACAAATTGAATGAGAGAATAGGTGGTATATTTTAAAAAATGGATTGTTACTGATATATCACCTACATTTCTCCTTGTGTCTCTCCTCCCCTTTCCAGAGAGCTATCCCTTTCATCAAAGATTTTTTTATTATAAAAAGAAATTAAAAAAGGAAGAGGAAAAAATTGAGTAAAACCTACCAACTCTTCAAAATAATCTGACCTTATATACAGTGTCTCACATCCATGGATGCCAACTTTTTCAGAAGAGCAGGGGAGGTGTCTTCTCATATGTCTTCCTTGGGTCCAAACTTGTACTTTATAATTATATAACATTCCATTTCAGTTGTTTTACACTTGTTATTCTTTCCATTTGCAGCGTTTGGCTAATTATGAATATTGTTTTCCTGACTCTTCAAATAGGTGACATATTTATCTAATTAACAGATAATAGAAAACTAAGAGAGATAGTTTAATACATTGGACAACAAATCAAGATACCAAAAGACCTCGACCAGGTTAGAACAATGGGGGAAATCTAATACAATGAAATTTAAAAGGGATAAATGTAAAATCCTGTATTTGGGTTTCAAAAGATCATACAAGTATAGAAAATAGGGAGATGTCACTAGATAACAACTCATATGAGAAGGACCTAGATTTTTAATAAACTGAAAGGTCATTATGAGTGTCATATGAGAGACAAACATTGAATGTAATTTTGGTTGCATTAGTAGCAAAAGTGTCCAGAATGAAAGAGGTGATAATCCTACTGAGTGCCCTGGTCAGATTACATCTCTAGTGTTATGCTTTGTTCTGGCTACCTCATGGTAGGAAGGAGATAGGCAAATTGGAGTGCATCCAGAGGAGTGCCACTAGGATAGTTAGGAAGACTGAAAAATATGTATTATGAGGATCATTTACAAGAAATAAAAATGTTTAGAGAAGAAAAAGTTCAAAAGGGACATGTAAGCTGTCTTCAAATATTTGAAGAAAGGCCATGTGGAATGAGGATCAGATCAATTTCATTTGGCTCCAGAGGACACTTACAAGTACAGTAAGTTTTGGGAAGGTAGATATCAACCCACAGATTGAGACTGACAGGATTTCACAGTTAGAAAAGACCACCAAGGTCACTTAGTCCAGCCTGCTGCCAAACAGAAATTCCCTCATATCAGCCTTGACAAGTGATCACTCTGGCTCTGCCTGAGGACCCTCCCTCCCATTCAGTGAGATGGCAAGTTACTATGTGACAAAGAACTTCTTAGCAATTAGAACTACCTAAAAGTTTTATAGGCTGCCCAGTGAGGTTGTAAATTCCATGTCCATGGAGATATTCAAGGAAAGGCTGGATGGCTGTTTGTTAAGGATTTTGTAAATTACATCCAAGTTTCAGGTATGGTTTGGGCTGAATGACCTCCAGTTCTCCTTCCAACTCAAGAGATTCAGATTCTATGGCATAAGTTTACATTGGTGGAATAGGGACAGGTGTCAAAAGCCAGGTAGATCAGTTTGACCACAGAGATGAGATGCAAAGGGTGAGTGGTAGAGATGATCTATGGCAACAGGATAGAAGGAGGAAGAGAGGACGGTGCAGGCAATAAGGAGTGGGGGAAGAATGAAGAAATGCAGAACAGTATCTTGTTATAGAGGCCAGAGGAAAAGAGTCTCAGGGGAGAGGTAGTTGGCAAACATCATCAAATGATGCAGAGTTGTGGAAAATAATGGCTGGAGCAAAAGGCCATAGACTTTAGCAAGACTGACAATATTGGTGACTTCCTAAGGAGAAATTTCAGTATCATGGTCATAGGATCAAGAGTCAGGAAAGACCTCAGGTCATGGAGTCCAACATCATTTTTTACATGAAGAAACTGCATCTGAAGAGGTCATGGGACATGGATGCAGTGCTGAAAGGAATCTTAGAGGCCACTGAATCCAATTCCCCCTATTTTACAAATGAGGAAACTGAGACCTAGAAACAGGCTAAATGACAGACAACTAGTAAGTGTCTGTGGCAAGATTTGAGCCCAACCTTTCCTGACTCCATGTCTGGTACTATATCATACTATTCTCAAGAAGACCTAGCCAAGATCACACTGATGGTAAGTGTCAGAGTTGGGACTCAAGCCCACTTCTCCTACCTCCTAGTCCAACATTCTCTCTACTGTCCTTTTTGGTACCCAAGGGGTTAAGAAAGGAATGAGTGAATAGGATGTAGAGGCCAAAGGCATGGAGCTCCCATTCAAAGTCTTAGGTAGTAAAAGGCAAGATTCAAGGGAAATGGAAGGAGAGGTCCCAGGACAGCTTTCTTTTCATCATCTCATGCCAGTGTTTGTTGTTGTTATTCAGTCATATCTGACTTTTTGTGATCCCATTTGGAGTTTTCTTGGCAGAGATATTGAGGGGTTTGCCATTTCTTTCTCCAGCTCATTTTACAGATGAGGAAACTGAGGCAAACAGGGTTAAATGACTTGCCCAGAATCACATAGCTAGCAAGTGTCTGAGGTCACATTTGAACTCAGGAAACTAAGTCTTCCTGACTCCAGCCCTGGCACTCTATCCCCATGCACCTCTTACAATAGGGCAAAACCAGTTAGAGTTGTCTATTTTCCACTGCTCACTTGGAACAAATCTCCTTGTACTAGAAAGTAGCAAATAAAGAAAAGAAAGGAAAGGAGCAAATTTGGGGAGGGAGTTCTAGAGTAGTTCTGACCTATTCAGAAGTACTATAACAAAGCTAGAATTTTCTAGAAAAAGAAAGGGACTGGTGTCATCATTAAGGTAAAATCATAAGAGCCGATAGGATCCTTAACCTCTTTTCCCGTCCTTCTGTAGCATGCAGCATTGTCACTTAGTCTTGTTATGCCGGGCTCTCCTAATTCCTTTCTTACCTATATCTACTGACCCATCAACTGAAAGGTAAATCTTCCCACACTAGTGTATGCAATGCTGTCCAACCATCAGGCAGTCTTTTAAAACAAATAAGCAATGTAGCTCAGCTTCCTAACTCAATTCTCCTTACTCACCCAGTAGAGTAGGGATAGAAAAGGGCCATAATGAATACAAATGCCCGGTTTTTGATGCTGCCTGAGAAGTGTGGGTGTGTTGGAGAGGCAGCCTGGAGGGAGAGTGAAAGTTCTCAGAACAAAGGCAAGCAGTGAGACAGCAACTGGAGGCTTTATGTATCCAAAGGTCTAGTGGCTAGCATTTTTTAACTGGGCTGGGTGATGCCAAGAATTCTGAGCTCCGTGGTAGGGTTTAGTACAGAAAAAAAATAAAAAGTACATCCAAATCATTCATGTGGAAAAGTGAACTTTTTGGGAAAATATTTCTGGAAGCTTGCCAAAAATATGAGGGTTGCCACCCCAAACTTCCCC